>NW_017732240.1:493113-529914 GCF_001890085.2 Hipposideros armiger | reverse complement strand
ACACACACACACACACAGTGATACCTTGGTTTGTGTGTGATATATATATATATATATATATATATATATATATATATATATATATATATATATATATATACACACATTTATTTATTTATATCCATCTGTTTCTCTGGAGAACCCTAAGTAATACAAACAATTTGATAATATCAGTGGTTTCTTTTTTAATCTTTGTGTTTTTCTTGGCTTTCCACATTTTTGTATTACACATATGGTTCCATTCACACTGAACGGCAGACCTAGAATTTGACTTGTCCAGAAAAATGAATGCCACATATTCAATTAAACATGCTCCTCAAATGAAGTCAGATGCTCGATGTTTAGTTTCCTTTATAATATCTTACACTTTGAACTGCTGACTGTCTCAGTTTTTAGACTCATAAATTATTTATCTCTAATTAGATCACTTTGCTATCTCCTGACTGAGATTACTTTGGGAACCTTACCCCTAGCTCAGTACTCCTGGCTGCTTCGTGCTTTACTTACTTTTTGTGTAAAAATAGAGAAGAATGTTTACTGGAAAACTTATCAGTATTATATTAACTTAAAGCACACATATTCCCAGGGATGTTTTTAATTATCTTATTATTTTAGCATGTTTGATGGATATTCAGAGAGTGAGTACTATATATAATGCTTTTTCGTAGGTTCTGGAGAAAAGTTCTTGTAGAAGAGAAAGAAGCCCTGCCCTCATGTACTAGGTAAGGCAGAAAACTTTTTTTTTTTTTAGAATTTTTTTTCTAAATTAAAAATCCATTTGGAGGACATAGGGTCTCCATCTTCAGCAGTTGAGGAGTAATTGGTTTCAGATTTGCCCTCTTTCCATTAAAAAATAACAACAAAATTTGATACAATATGGAGTTGCTACTAATATCAGGCAGCCCAGACTTGTGTTCTCTGGGAGAACAGAAGGTGATGAGGTCAGATGCAGGCTCACCTGGCTTTCTGTCAGAGCTGGGTGGAGCCCAAGCATAGTACATGGACTCACTGAGTGGTAAAGGCTAAAATGACATTTGGGTGCTGCTTAATTTGTTAGAAATTGTAGATCAAGGTGCTGGAGAAGACGGAGTTGAGTGGCTTTTGGGGAATGCGTTTGTGTATGGGGTTTTCCTTCTGGTCTTTGTGTACATTCAGTGCAAGACTTCCAAAAACATTACAGAGAACAGCGGCTGTGAGATTGAGAGCAGAATGGCGAGGCTTTTCAGAAAAGTGCTGGAGTTCTAGACTATCCAGAATGGAGAGACCTCCCAAATTGTCTAAGAAATTCAGTTGAGCCTCTAGAAGCCCATTCTTTAGGAGAAAGGATGGTGAGTAAATGCTATGCACTGGGACTGAAGTTAGAAAGGAACTCTACCTATTCTAAAAATAAAATCAAACCTCATATGATAAAAAGGATCCAGCAACAATTTAACTGTCTGACAGAACAAAACTCAATCCCCTAGCGTTATAAAGATAATGTAAACTCTAAAGGTATAAAGGTATGAAGGCAAATGTATACAATGTATAAATCACCAGGCCTAGTATACAAACAAAACAGCAGAAAGTGGTCACTAGAGTCAGTAATTTTTACTTAGATTCCTAATGATTTTCCATGTGCATAAGTAAGCCATTGAAAATAAGAGTTTTATTTTCTCTTGCACTCTAAATTTTTATAATGTTTTTTTTCCCCATGCCTTATTAAATGAGTCAAACAAAATAGCATACTCTCCTCTTTCTATAGATTGAGATTCTTTTAGGAACACTATTATAATCATCAGAGCAACCATTAAACACAATCAAAAAAGATACAGGTAAAAAGCCTTAGAGCAGTCTGGTATATCTATATATCTTTCTGTTTGTCTATCTATTCATATATCCCACAGGAATTTTTAAAATATCAAAAAGAGTGGAAAAGATAGAGAGATGAGGCAAATCGAAAAGGAGGAGCAAGATGTGGCTATAAGCTCAAATAGCTCAATAATTATTTTAAAGTTAATATGAATGCACGCTGCCTATTTGCTCTCTACTTGAAACAAACTTTGTTTTTTTAATTTTTTAAATTATAGTTTACATACAATATTGCATTAGTTTCAGGTGTACATTTGACTTTTATATATCTTATGATGATGTGATCACAAGTCTAGAAACCATCTGTTACCATACAAAGTTATCAAGATGTTGTAGACTACAGTTCTTGTGCTGTACATCATATCCTCGTGATCTTTTATTCTAGAAGTGGAAGTTTGTACCTCTTTTCCCATTCACCTATTTTGCCCATATACTCCTTTGTCCCTCTGGCAACAATCAGTTTGGATCTCTGTATCAATAGGTGTGTTCTTGTTTTTTGTTTTGTTTGTTTTTTGGGTTTTTGTTTTTTTTTTGTTTTTTTTTTTACTTATTTCACTTATAAATGCTGTAGGTCCACCTATGTGGTTGCTAATGAGGAGATTTCCTTCTTTGTAATTGCTGAGTTATATTCCACATCTTCTTTATCCCTTTGCCTATCAATGGATGTTGAAGTCACTTCCATATCTGGGCTATTGGAGCAATGCTGCAGTGAACATAGGGATGCATATATCTTCTCAGATTAGTGTTTTTATTTTATTCAGATAAATACCCAGAAGTGGAATTCCTGGGTCATATGCTAGCTCTATTTTTAATTTTTATATTTTTGGAACCTCCATACTGTTGCCATAGCAGCTGCACCAATTTACAATCTCACCAATAGTGCATGAGAGTTCCCATTTCTCCACATTCTTTCCAACATGTGTTATTTGTTGCCTTTTTGATAATAGCCATTTTAACAAGTGTGAGGTGATATTTCCTTGTGGCTATGACTTGCATTCCCTGATGATTAGTGATGTTGAACACCTTTTCACATGTCTGTTGGCCATCTGTATGTCTTTGGACATATGACTATTCAGGTCCTATGCCCATTTTTTAATCGGATGTTTTGTTTTTCTGATATTGAATTGTATGTGTCCTGTATATATTTTGGATATTAGCCCCTTATTAGATATATCATTTGGAAATATCCTCCAATTCAGTAGGTTGACTTTTGGTTTTATTGATGGTTTTCTTTGCTGTGCAAAAACTTTTTAGTTTGATGTAGTCCCATTTGTTTATTTTTTCTTTTGTTGACCTTACTTAGGAAGACATATCCCAAAAAAATATCGATGAGGCTGATACCAAAGAGTTTACTGCCTATAGTTCTTTTGAGAAGTTTTCCGGTTTCAGGTTTTACATTTATGTCTTTGATCCATTTTGAGTTTGTATCTGTATATGGTGTAAAATAGAAGAGATACACTTTAAGAGAGGATTACACAGTAGGATAAAAAAAGTGGAAAAAATATACTATGCAATCATTAAAAATGAAAAAAACGTTTGAGTGATCGTGTTAATATTAGATAATATAGATGTCAAGATAAGGTATATTAGTTAATATTTTAAAAAGTGAAACTTCATAAGGTAAATTAAAAAATTATGAAGAAAGATATAAGTACCCTAACATGAATTTATTTAGAGAGAGAGAGAGCTTCAAAATATATGAAACAAAATCACATGGTATTAAAGGAAGAAAAAAACAAATATGCAATCACACAGGTTTGTGCCCACTGCTCCAGGGACTGTTAGAAAAAGTAGCCTAAATAATCACTAAAGATATAAAAGATTTCAATAAAAATATCTACTACCTTTATTAATCAACATGTATTAAACACTACACCCAACAATAGTAGAAAACATTCAACAAGATAGATCATATCTTGGGCCATAGGAAGTTTCAAGAAATTTCAAATGAGTGGAATTTACAGATTAGGTTAAAAAGGCCATAGGATACAAAGTCAACATACAAAAATTTATTTTATTCTTAAATAGTTGCAGCTCAAACATGGAAAATAAAATAAAAACTCCATTTGCAAAAACATCACAACACACAACAATAAGGATGAATGAAACAAATGATATATACACATATTTCACTGAAAATTATAAAAACATATGGAGTTAAAAATTTATAATTATAAATAAAGCAAATATTATCATTATTGGTTGAAGACAGTATGTTTTTAATGTTAATTATCCTCACATTGATCTATAGTCATAATGCAACTCTCATCAAAATCCCAAATAAGCTATTTCAATCAAAACAAAAAGCTGATTCTAAAATTTATAGAGAAAACAAAGAAGTTGAGGCAAAATATTTGTGACAAAGTATAAAGTTGGAGTACTCATAAACCTGAATTCAAGTCTTATTGTAACACAGTAATAATCAAGCCAGAATAGTAAGGGTATTAGAATTAGAGAAAGAGATCAAAGCAAAATAGTAGAGATTGTTAAAGTAATTAAAGAAGGAAACCAGAAGACCACAGTGGCTCTCATGCCTAGAACCTAGCAAAACAAAACCAAACCAAAGCCAGAGTCAGTGCACTAAAAACAGAGAAAAAGAAACTTAAGAGAAACCAACCACAAACAGGCAACAAGGTTTTTTCAAATAAGGTAACTGCTTAAGCTAATAATCAATCAAATCACTTCTTTGTTTTGCTGCAATGTCTTCTTAAAAAACTTGCCTCTAGCTGCTGTCTTTGGAGTGCTCCTTCCTGCCTGTAGGTTTGGTGCTGCCTGATTCAAATGAATGTAAGCTCAAAGAAACCCTTGAAAAATGTAAGCTGCCTCATTTCCCTTTTAAGAAGACAGAAATGGGTACACACATATGAGCATATGGTCAGTATAATTTATGTAAAGATAAAATTATGGTGATAAGAAAAAACTTTAAACAATATCTCGCACCATACACAGATAAATGCAAAAGGGTTTGTAGATTAAATATAAAGGCTAAAACTATAAAGTTACTAGAAGAAAACATAGGAGAATATATTCATAACCTTGGATAGAGCTTGCATTCAGCATTTATAAGAAATACTTCAAATCAATAACAAAAAGACATTTAAGCCAACAAGAAGTTGGGAAAAGAACTAAACAGACAAAGGAAAATATGCAAAGACCTCAAAAGTGTATGAAAATGTGTTCAACATCATTAATCATCATAAATAAGCAGGGGGTGTGATAGATTGAACTCCACATTCTCTAGGATAGCTAAAATTAAAAAAAAAGATGGACGATACCAAATTCTGGTGAGGAACCACCAGGACCCTCATTCACACACTGCTTGGAGCTGGGGCAAATTAATACAAATGCTTTGTAAACGTTTGACTTTTTTTTTTTTTTTAAGTTAAGTGTGTACTACCCTATGACATGGCAATTCACTGTTAGATATTTACCCAAAATAAATTTTTAAGAAATATGTTAGTATTTATAAAAGAATGCTTCTGGAAGCACTATTCAAACACATAAAAAGGTCATATAAAGCACTTGCCCAATAAACTAAGGTCATAACAAAGAGAGGGAATTTAATAATCAAAAAGAAGAGCAAATGAGAGCCGGAAATAACTGCTTGAGAAAAACTGCAGAAGAAAACAATACTTGGCTCAGAAGTTTCTAGCAGGCAGGGAGAAAGTTAAACTTAGTGAACTAGCTCATTATAATTGTTTTTTAAAAGAAAAGATGCTTAGAAACCAGGTAATGTAAACCAATTCTCTGAATCAAATTTTGCATATGATATTAAACAATGTAAAGAATAACTGTATTGTTGTTACATCAAGCCCAGACACATTACCCTTAAAATTGACTTTTTGTTAATTTTCAGTTAATGAAAGATGAAAATGTGATATTAAGTCATAATCTGCCAGTACAATTTTATAAGGATTCAGTACTCTCTGGTTTAGGGTTTTACTGTGATTTTATTTAATATAAGAAAAATATTGGATCCACTGTCATGTATATCTTAACTCCTACGAACAACTCCTGAATCCTCTCAGACTGAGAAGATAGCTCACTTTAACAAAGGCATCCATGTGTACAGAGGTACTTACTTGTATATAAATCATTGCTCTAGTAAAGATTTTTGCTTGTCACAGAGGTAGTTAGCTTACCTTCAGCTCAATAGCAATCCCATAAATATCCTTGTTTCTATGATTCTTCCATGTATATTTAATAGCTTTCTGGATATTTCCCTTTAAACCTTAGTGTTGTCCAATAAGTACATTCTTGGAACATGTCAATCCTTCATTCTTCTTGACCTGTCCCATTAAAGCTCACCTGTGTTCTGGTATGTACATGTATTCAAACCTTACCTATAACACTAGTCTCAAACATATGACTGCAAACTGGAAACACTACAACATATATATTGCAATCAAGTAAATGCCTCACACTCAAAATTTCCATTGTCAACGTATCTTAAGTACCCATCACAAAAATATTAATATGTCACATATCAAAGCACCTCAAACTCAAAATACCCAAAGTGATATTCATCCAAACTTGTCCTCCTTTGTCCACCTTTACAGTAAATGATTCTGAATTATTTCTCAAGCAAGAACCATTAGGACTCTGGATTTTGTTTTTTTAAAATAGAAATCATCTTGTCATTTTTTTTTTAATTTTTATTTCCTCCAATTGCCCTAGATCACTCTTGTTACAGGAATGATCTAAGAACATGTCGTTAGGACCAAATATGAGAAATAGGCAGAGTCTGATAACACGTCACATTGTCCTAGGTAGGGAGACTATAGCATAATTCAGAATAGAATGAAGGGTTAATAGTTGACTCAGTGTTAAAGTGACTTGGATGAGGTACTGTAGTCTCAGGGCAGACCTGAGAATGAGCAGTGTTTATACTTGAGTGCAGGAACCTTGGGCTGCAAGACTCCTACATGGGTAGAACTTGGGCTGGCAGCTGCTATTAGTTCTATAAAAGAAGACTTATAGTCATTAGAAACCTCTGTTTGGAGTCTGCATGTACAAATTTTGTATCCTAATATAATTATTTCATTGGTAGGGCTGGCTGAGAGGCTAAGTTAGCTAAGAGTTGGCTTGGGAGCATGAGCTCTGAGCAGCAGGGTCACCGGTTCGGTTCCCACATGGGCCAGTGACGCTGCACCCTCTACAGCTAAGATTGTGAACAATAGCTTGAGCTGGAGCTGGGCTGCCGTGAGTGGCCGGCGATGGTGTAGGCTGCAGTGGGGCTGCAGTAGGCTGCCTTAAGCTACTGTCAGTGGCCAGCAGCCAGTGTGAGCGGCTGGCAGCCAGTGTGAGCTGCTGTGAGCCGCTGTGACCTACTGCCTCACCCGGGAAGAGCGCAATGATCACAATACCAACATGGACCAGTGAAGCGACATCCTCCACAACTAGACTGAAGAACAAAAGGACAGCAACTTGTCTGTTCCCCTTCCCCATTACCCAATGCTGTTCCCCTCCCCCAATTTCCCGATAAAAGCTTTAGGGAAAAAAAAAGAATAAAAATTATTTGATTGGTGAATAATTTCAGCTCACCAAGAAAGTTACCCCAATTCAATTGGGAGAGAAAAAAAAATTCAGGTAGCAAAAATTTTCTCAGTGTATTATTGACCTCAACACTGGGGAATTTATAGTTAAATATAAATAATTATAGTGAGGTTTAAAATAATTTGTTTATTTTAGGAATTATCTGTATACATTTTATTTTAATCACTTAGCATCTATAAGACATTCAAGCCTAATAGAATATAGAAGTTATTGTTATAAATCAATTTTAAAACATTACTGAATGATATATTCAAACCAGATTTTAAATTTAAGGATAAAAGGAAATTTTTAAATAGCATTTAAAAAAATTTAAATACCATTGGCAAGTTCAGAAAGCTTAAGGTTAATATTATTTACATGTTAATTTATTAGGTTTATATGTGGAAGTCTTTATTTACTGAAGCTTAAAAATCTAAGATATATTTATAAATGCTTCTTGAGATGTTTTTTTAAATTATAGAAACTGCATAAACCTTTAAACGTATTTGTTAATATTTACTAGAATTATATATAGTGCAATTTCATGTTGAACTAAATAATATTTAAAAATCTTCCTAAGTTGTTAATTTCAGTACATGAAATATTAACTTTTAAAACTATGGATGTCAAAAATAATGTTTTTATGTACAATCAATAAGCTAAGTTCAAGGAAACCACCAAGTTTGTATTTGTAGCTCTTTTTTAAATTTGAATTATTCATAATATTCATCTTTATAATGTTATTCTCCCTGTTTGTGATTTTGTAGCCATTCAATTCCTTCTCCTTTCAGTAGTCAGAAACAGTCTTCTGCTTAAAAGCACTTTCATATCTTGTCTCTAGCAACATCAGGGGCTAGAGAACCCCTGTGTGGTTATGAGTGAGTTTAAGTGTACCAACACATACACACATATACTCACACGTAAGTGTGTGTAAGTGAAAAATACATTTTTTCTAGGAAGGAAAACCAAAACTTTAATGAGATGATTAATGAAAAACAAAAATATCGTACATATCACTAATCTTTAAGATGAAAGTTCTTAATTTTCATAGAAGAAACTTTAAAAGTTCGGGTTATCAAATGTCTTTAGTTTATTTCTAAACACTTTTCCTACTCACTCTTGACACCCCAGGGATGCTGCACTATTGCATTTGTTTCTTTGTTTTTGTATGTCCACGTTCTCATCATTTCTTAGGATTCATTGTCTTGCTAACTCTTTCTCAGTCATCTTTTAGACCAATCTCAGAGGCCTTATCTCTGAAATTCTTAAATCTCAAGATGAATCAATTGGCCCTCCAGGCTTTAGAGCATTTTGTACATGCCTCATTGTTAAGTTTTTCTACATATTATAGTTACCTGGCTCTATTTCTACATATCACTAGACTTTAAGCCCCTTGAGTGTTTTAAATGTTATTTAGCCCCAATACTACCATCGGGCACACTGAAAGTCCTCCCGAAAGTATCTACGAAAGAGTCAATTCTTGAAATCCAGCATCTTTATTTAGCCATATTGATACAACTGTCAGTAGACTAATGAGAATTAATTTCATATTGTTAAAGACATTTCCTATTGTCAAGAAATTGGTTGCAAAAGTATTGATATATTTTGAGTGCTTGCCTTTATCCACTCAGCTTTCCACTACATATAATAAGGATCAAAACTTCAGAAAGCACGAGTCAAACAGCAGGGTGAATAGGTTCCTGTGAACCGGCACCATGCAGGAACTCAGTGAGACCGGTAGATAACACAGCTGGATACGGGTAAAGAGGTCGATGACGACACTGAGCCTGACCAATCAGCGGGGAAGAAAGGACAGGTCAGGATTACCGAGCAGTTCGCACTCCTTCCTTAAGGATGCAGGTTTCAATTTATCCTTTTGTTCATAAATCATATTATTTCCTTCATGATCATACACTCCTTCTGTTATTCCCCTGCCTTCCCACAAAGGCAGAACAAACTAGCCCATGCGTATTCCATTATTAAGATTGTTCCAGTTACCATTAGAGGAATTCAATCCACAATGAGATATCCCTGCACATCTATCAGAATAGCAAAAGAAAAAGAATAAATAACTTACAATACGAAGTGCTGGCAAGGATGTGGGTCAATGGTAACTCATATATTGCTGTGGGAATGCAAAAATTATAACCACTTTGCAAAATGATCTTCAAACTTCTTAATATATTAAAGATACATTTATCATAAGACCCAAAATTCCACTCCTAGGTGTTTACTCAAGAGACAGAAAAGCAACTCCACCCAAAAGCTTAGATGCCAATGTTGATAGTGGCCAGTGTTCGTTTGGTAATTCATATTGTCCCAAACTGGAAACAAATTGACTGTTTATGCATTAGTAAATAGATAAAACCTATGCAACCTCAATACTCTGGATCACTAAGTAGGGATTAAAATAATTGGACTGCTGATACATGCAACAATATAGATGAATCTCATTATGATAAGTGACAAAAGTTGGAATCTAAAGGCCGTATGCTACATTATTTCATTTATATTACATCTGGGAAAAGATGCTATATATGCTGGTTTACTTTTTTATTTCAAAAAGTCTATGCTCCCACTTACCTCTTATTCTGTACATTTTGTTCCTTTTGCTTAGACATTTTTTACTTCTGGTTTATTCAGTTCCCTTCATATAATCTGCCAAAAAGGCCCTCATTTTTCATATTTCCATGTATACATTGTACATTACTTCTTCTAAAAGACATTTTGTGATCATTTCTCACAACCTATATTGACAATTTCATAACATGTTTACAATTATCTACTTACTTATTTGTATCTCCATGTTGAGTATAAAATTGTAACATGTATGTGCCTATAACTAAAATTAATTATGTCCTTTATAATTTATTTTAATAGTAAATATATTATTACATATGCAGTCAATTAATTGCTGTGACTTTTAAATGTTCCTTAAAACACCTCTGAAGAACACTTGAAATGGAGGTGATCAGCTTTTTGTCTAAACTATGGCAGTCTGTTCTTGATAAGAGGGAACAAAGTATCAAATGCAATTATGTATAACAGAAACATTATCAGTTACCACTACAGTTACTCTCAGCACAGCAATTGGGTGTATGAGAAAATAATAGATTACAAGACATGCTGAATGAGCATAGATACTGGGAATTTCGTAGTAAAGCTGTGGTCTTTCTGACACTGTACAACAGACCATCAGAACTGTGAAATGGAAGATTTAAAGCAATCTTCATATGGACTATTATATGAACTGATAAGAGGCAATGCAATGTTCAGGTTTTAATCTAAATCCAACTTTGAGTTCTTTTACAAAATACTGTTCTTATGGTGTACTTCTTCATTTGCTCCAGTGGTTTCTATAATGATTTTTTTTTCTCAAAAATAATTTCATCCTCACCCATTTTTATGTACATACCAAAGTGATATAAAGGCAATAAATAACCAAGTGTGCTTCTATTTCCACTAAAATAAAGTGAAATACATCAAACAAACAACAAAAAGATGTGAATCAGAAAGGGTATATGAACAATGGGTTGTACTTAAAAAAATTCTGGCAACATCAAATTCAGAATAAGAAGGCAAAGAATGGTTTGATGTTTTTGAGGAAAGATGAATTCAGAATACAAAGAGGTAACCTGCAATCCTTGCAACACATACCAACTAACTACATACAATATGAATATCACATGAATGACATCTCAGATACAAGGCAACAGTTAATGGAAAATGAGCTAAGATATGACATCCTTAGAATTTATTAAGAGGAATGTGCACCTCTTATTTACTCTAAACATTGCAAGTTTAGAGGAAACCTAGGAGTGCACTTTTGCTTCACAATTATTTATAACAATGTAGTTTCCATCATAATGCACATTTAAGTATTTTCTGATTTTCTTTGTGATTTATCTTTTACCTATGGATTATTTAGTAGCATGTAGTTTGATTTCCAATTATTTGAGGTTGCCCTAGATAACTCATGTTACTTATGATTAATTTAATTACCTTGTGATTAGACAAGTACACTCTGTATTTTTTTAATCTTTTGGATTTATTGAGGCTTGTTCTGACTAAGCTAATGTTCAGTTTGGGTGAGCATTACATATGGTCTGGAAAAAAGTGTGTCATCTCAGTTGGGTACCTTCTATAAATGTCAGTTTGGTCAAGGTGTATTTTAAATCATCTATGTCTTTTCTGATTTTTGTGTCTAATTCTATTAAATGCTTACAGAAGGTTATTAATATCCCTAACTAGAATAGGGGCTTTGTCTATTTTTAATTTAATAAAAATTTGATTAATTTATTTTAAGCCCTACAATTAAGCATGCATTTATGATCATTATGTCTTCATGATGTCTTCACTTTTTTATAAATGTACTTCTTTAATTCTGATAATACCCTTTGTCTGAAAGTCTTCTGTATCCAATAAGTTAACTATTTCAGTGTATTTATGCTTGTGCTCTGCATGATGTAACTCTTCTCATCCTTTTTCTTTCACTGTACCTGTGATTTATGTTTAAAATGCGTCTCTTGCAGACCTCATATACTTAGTTTTTACAATTTTATTCTTTTTTTTCATTCTTTGTCTTTTAATAACAGTATTTAATCCATTGTAATTTAAAGTAATTATTAGGCTGGATTATGTCTAGCATATTTATTTGTTTAATCCTCTCTGTTTATAGTTTATTTCCTCTCCTGGTCCTGCCTTCATTTGAATACGTAACTGAATATTTAGAGTTATTTTTTTTTAATCTCTTGGCATTTTAGCATTCATCTATTTGCATTATTTTAGTTATTACTCTGGGTATATAATATGTATTTGTAACTATTCACAGTCTACTTAGAGTTAATATTGTAAAACTTCACGTAAAATATAGAAAATTTACAGAAAGTAAGACCTTTTACCACATGTGCCATTCATTATGCCAATGTAATTGTTTGTATTACACCTCAATTCATCACAAACCCCTCAAGGCAATGTTATTTTACTTTAAACAGTCATATATTGGGCTGTCGGAAAAGTCATGATGTATTTTTTCTGTTTTTCATTGCAAAAATGCCTCATGACTTTTCCGACAGCCCAATATATTTTAAAGAGACATAAAGAAAAAGCATAGTATTTTATACTTACTCAAGTCTTTTACATTCCCTATTCTCTTCATTCTTCCTGAAAATTCAAGTACCCATTTTGTATAATTAACTTTTCTTGAGGTACTTCTTTTAATATTTTTATCATGCATGTTCTCTTTTTTGTATTTTAAAATGTCTTCATTTAATCTGCATTCTGGAAAGATATACTCATTGAATATCAAATTGTGTTTTGTTTTGATTTTTGTTTGTTTTGTTTTTGTTTTTTTCCTTTTTAGTAGTTTATATCTACCATTCCACTGTCTTCTGGTATCTACTGTTTCTGATAAAAATTGAGCTGTTATTCAAATTCCTCTTATTCAATATATATAAGATTATTTTTTCTCTGCTCCCTCAAGATGCTACCTTTATTTTGGGGTTTCAGAAATTTGCCTTAATGTGCTTCATATAATTATATTTCTTATTTATTATGATTCTCTGGTTTTCTTCACTGTATAAATTTATGTCTTTCAATAATCTGAGGTACATGCTGGCTATTATCTCTTACAAGAGTTTCCCTGAATGTTTTATTTCTCCTCATCTGTTAGGGCTAAATTTTATACAAGTATGTTCAATATTTTCATATTGTGTCACAAGTCCCTGATAAACTGTTTATTACTTTTTTCCAATATTATTTCTTTTTATACTTCAGATTGGACAGCTATTTTATTGGTCTATTTTCTCCCTCACTTATTTTTTCTATCATCTCCAATCTTTGATAAACTTATCCAGTGATTTTGTTGTTGTAATTTCCTATATTGTATCTTTCAGTTCTTTAGTTATGTTTTTCCTGTACAACAAGCATATTTTCCTTAACATCCCTAAACACTGATGTAATAGATTCTAGTGCATTAATTCCAATATTAAAGTCACATCTAGTTTGGTATCCATTTATTGTCCTTTTCTACAGTATGGATCACATTTATTGTTTCTTTATATGCCTAATACTTTGGGATTCTATCCTAGATATTTGGCATGATACAGTTTGGATAATTTGTACTCTGTTGTGTTTCCCAAAAATAATAGCCTGCATTCAGAACCTAACCTAAAATCTTCAGGTCAGTTATTTTATCCTGAGCTGGGCTACTTAGAATGTATCTGTGTGTGAGTGCTTCAGAGATCAGCCTGTGTTATGGGAAGGGTCTGTCTATGTACACAGAATTGGATTATATCTTTACAGCTCTCTCTTTTCCAAGATTGGCTCTTTCTGTGGAAATTACAAACTTTTTGAAGAATTAATTCTTCAAAGAAAACTACAGGAGATTACATATGAAGTATGACAATTAAGTTCACGAAGTTGTTGCAACGATGTCACTAACCTTTTTTTGACATCAGAGGGATTATTTTTTATGAATTTGTACCAACTGGACAGACAGTTAACCCAGTTTACTATTTTGAAGTGCTGAAAAGGCTGCATGAAAAAGTTAGATGACCTGAACTTTTCGCCAACAATTCATGGCTCTTGCATTACGACAATATACCAGCTCACACGGCACTGTCTGTGAGGGAGTTTTTAGCCAGTAAACAAATAACTATATTGAAACACCCTCCCTACTTACCTGCTGCTGGCCCCCAATAACTTTTTTCTTTATCCAAAGATAAAGGAAATATTGAAAGGAAGACATTTTGATGACATTCAGTACATCAAGAACAATACGATGACAGCTCTGATGGCCATTCCAGAAAAAGAGTTCCAAAATTGTTTTGAAGGGTCAAGTAGACACTAGCACTGGAGAAAAACGTCCCAAGGGGAGTTCCAAAGGGTTACCTTAGTGATATTTAGCAATGAGTTATGTAGCACTTTTCCTAGGATGTGTTTGTGAACTTAATTGTCTGACCACACACACACACACACACACACACACACACACACACACACACACACTCTCACACACAGAGGGTGATAAAAAAATGTATACACAAGGGCCGGCTGAGTGGCTCAGTTGGTTAAGAGCTTGCTCCAGTGTTTAAGCTCTGAGCAACAGCGGTTTGAGTCCAGCCCAAGCTGAGCAACCGCTGAGCTGCCAACAGGTAGCAGGATGGCTCAGCTAAAAAAAAAAAAAAAAAATACACATTTTAAGAAAGGAAAAAACTGTATTAAAATTACGCTGATGGTAACCACTTTGAGGACCTCTTGTAATTGCAGAAGCAAACATGACATATTCATTTTTTGTTATTGGTAGATATTGAGTATTACAATTTTAATATATATGATTTGACTAGCCCGCAGAATACTGTTGGAACCTGCCCTTGAGGAAAGACAAACAGCAACAACAACAAAAACATACAAATCAGCAACTCTCTCAGTACAATTTTCTTCTCATAAAGACAACAGCCTTCCAGAATCCACTTGTTTTTTTTTAATCTTTAATGTCAATTAGTTATGCTTTTGTTTTGTTCTGTTTTTATTTATAGTTTTTTTGTGGGAAGGACTGGTCAATCTAATAGGGCCTACTCAATCATTTGCATTTTTATTTGTATGGTAAGAGTTAATTTTTTTTCCCCCAAAATGTTAAAAAATAGCTGATTTTCTTGTATGTTTTCCACATTCTTAATTTGTTATTCTGCACATATGGAAAGCTATCTTATTGCTCCCAATATTCTATTTCAGGGTTGACAGTATTTATTGAATACTCTAGTAATAATTGGCCAAAATATCCTGAACTTGCAATGTCTTAATCTCATTTTACTTGAACCCTGTCTGCATAATACAACATAGATATCACTGCATTTTTTTTATTTCTCCATTAACTTATGTTGTAAAATTCAACTGCTCCAAGGTGAAGCTGTTGCAATCATATTTGTGAAAGTCATATTATTGCAGAATCCATTTCAAGAAAGAGTGCAGCTGGATCACAGGTTTGGAGCTATAGCATTTACTGCCTGTGGCTATTATTTATACTCTAGGACTGGCTAAAGTGATGTGATCACCATTTTTTAAAACATACTTACCATTTTCTATTAACATTTTCTATGATGCCACAAATAAAACACAATAACAACTGCATGCATACATGTATCCATATGATACCTGCTATTCTAATATGATTTTATATTTATAAAGGTAACATAGAAGTCAATATTATTCATTTTATAATTTCAGAAGAAACATTCACAGTTCTGATGAGTGAATATTTTGCTAGTTGTCTATCTTCAACAATAGAGCTCCTCTAAGAGAATATCATTAAAAAATCTCATTTAATTCTCATATTCAGTATAAGATATAATATTTTGCTGACTACAGACAGAATGCTGCAGAGAAAAAAGCAACAGTAGGCAAACAGAAGTTTTAAAGATTTGTTATAATTTTGGAACAGAAATTTTTTGTGTAGCTACCTGACCACTGCAGACATTGTGATCTAATCACTCTCATGACTAAACTCCCATTTTTCACTTTGAGCCAAGATTTCTCTCTTGAACACACAATGCCATACAATAGTCATCACCATATTAATTTAATTAGTAGTATCATACCACAAGCTATATACTTGTTCACAATGTAGACTATCTTCCATCTATCATCTATCATCTATCTACCTATCTATCTATCATCTATCTATCTATCTATCTATCTATCTATCTATCTATCTATCTATCATCTCAAATCATTGCATTTAATCTTTAAAACCACACTGTGAGGCTATGAGGATGGACTTTGGAAGGAATTGTGATTTTAAAAACTTCATGACCTATATACTTGTATACCCCAGTGAAACAACCTTACCTGGTATAATATGTAAAATTAAAAAATAAAAACTTAAAAAAATAAACAGAACCATATTAAAGTCTCTGGAAATTTTCCTGAGGGGGTAAAACTAATTAATAGATAGTCTTAATAGGAAGCTATTACATGTTGGTAAGAAGACGAAAATTTTGTGATTCTTGAGTCATAACCCAGTAATCCTTCCCTTCCCCCACCCTCAGTTCAAGGAATCATAGGTGCTCCATGCTGGGTGGCCCCCAAAATAAAGCTCTCCCCTCAGCTGTAGTCTGAAGGAGAAGAAGCCAACATTTCTCATCCCCCAGCTTTTGGTAAAGATCGTAAATTCTAGGCAATTGAAGCTAAGAAATCTGTGGCACCATTCTCTACTCAGCCCCCTTAATTAGAGTAGAGGCTGGACCTCAGACATAGCAGACTGAGAATACTGGGGAGCAGGTTTTCTCACGCCCGGCTCACTCATGAGGTAGTGATTTCATACCATGAAGGCAAGAGGCTACCGCCCCTGCCCAGCATCAAGCTTGTAAAGCAGGGGGGTCGACTGAAAGAAGCAGGCTCCTGTTCCCACCCTATCCCTGGAGAATAACCCCGTGCTGCCCAGGCGCAGCAGCAGGCCAGGGCAACAGAGAGCTCCAAGGCTCTTCCCAAATTAATTAAATTTTAAGTAATGAGTTGGAATAGAGTGTGTGAATATTCAAATCTAAAGATGCTCTTGAAACAAAGCAGATTTAGGCAGTACACAATAATCAGGAACTTAGTAGCTCCATGAAAGCTACCAGCTGTCTTAGGCCTGCTAGTTCATTAGAATCAGAAAAAGAAACAGCCATGGAGACAGAACAAAACTCAAAGTCTGTTCTCAACATCTACATTAACAAGAGTCAGAATTTGTTTGGTTCATGCTGTGAAACAATTTATGAAGCAGAACATTTTAAAAAATATTAATAGTAGAAAAAAAACAGCATGTAATTAGTGGAGTCTAACAGCTAGGTAGACACAGACACCTAACACAGATCAGGGAAAGAGATAAGCCAGTCCTGCTAAAACTTTGAAAAGAGAGCAAAGGAGGAGAGCCAGAAATTGTAAAGAAGAAAGTTAATATGATAAACTCAAAAAATACATACTTGCTTTCCTTTTTTTTCTTTCAGTTGCTTTTAAAAGTTAAATTCTACAATATAATAATTATATCAATACATTGTTGGGTTTGTAACATATGTAGATGTAATATTCAGAATAATGGTGGCAGAAAAGCAAGGAAGAAAGAATAGAACCTCATAGGTATAACGTTTCTATACGTTGATTTCTCACTGGAATTAAATTTGTTAAGTTGTGTATGGTAGATCACATAACAACCACTAAGGAAATATAATGAAAAAAATCATTAAGTCATTAAGATGGCACACTAGTAATATTCACAACGTCAAGGAAAATAGTAGAGAATAATAGAGGAACAGAGATAACATGTAGGATGTCCTGGGAAAAAAGTTAATTGGCAGATGTAAATCCAATTATAGGAATAATGACATTAAATGTATGTGGATAAAACAGTTAAGTGCATAATAAGTTTCTGTTATTTAAGCAACCCGCTATATAGTAATTAGTTATAGCAGCCCAAAATGAGTAAGACAATTCCAGTGTCATTTTTCAAGTTTATCCAAAATACACCAGATGCCTTACGGACAATACATGATAATTTTTTTTTAATCTTAAAATCAGCTCTTTAGTCATTTGAAAACTGCACCTTTTGCTTGTAGCAATTATAAAATAACAGTTCGTTTTTTAAATAATTCATTTCTAAGGGGTCAGTATCCAAGTGGAGAATTAGATTAAACTCTGTGGTTTTAATAGTTTTTTCCTCTTAACCAATATAAGGATGCAAACCCTTGATAATTTCATTATTTTTTTTCTATAGTCTTTAACAGATATGGTATTGACATTTCAATGATAAGATTTCTTTGTGTGCTACAGTGTTCCAAGCATGCCAGGATATTTAACTTCCCTGGATCCTGCTTATAAAATGTAGTAGTATGTATTCCGACCCTAGTGACATTCCACTTATTTTTTTTAGCCTGTGTTCCTAAACATCCCATAGGTGTAAGTCATGTTGGTTTTATCTTCTTAGCATTACAGTTGCGCAGGAAGGTAAGAGTTTAAAAATTCAGTGTAAACATTGCTAAGTGTTCCTTTCCAATTATAAAAGGTTACAGATTGTTATTTTTTTTGAATGTTATAAAATATCTAAATATAACAGTTACTTTATAGAATTTAAATTCTACTGGGAAAAAAACACACTTAATTCTGTCAAATATATCATGGATATATTCTAAACAATTTTAATTTCTATATGTCATATTTAAACACTAAAGGTAGCATTCCTCAGAATTTAGAACAAAGTTTTATATGTACATATATATGTATATAGATATATATAGATAGATAGATAGATACAGATATAGATATAGATATAATCAATAGTTTATTTTAACAAAATGGGTATATGTCTGAAGGCATTTATTGTCTCATGGATTACCCAACTTGAGCTTGGAAATGTATCCTTATACATTTCAGAGGCCTGGAAATTTTGGCACGCATACAATTCAAAGGCTGATTTTACGCTATATATAGTACACAAAAGAATGGTCTAGTTGATTCTATAAATAAAATTTTACAAAAATTTTAACTTGTGAGACTTTTGAAGTAATAATTTTTAAGAGTATAGGCAATGTAAGTATCAAGAAATAGGCCTTATGTTGTGTTCAAAATATGTCATTTTAATTGGTTTTACAGTATATTTATAAAAATTCATGTAAAGTGTTATATTTTGCATTGTGTTGTCATATGCATATATACATTAACAGAAATACAAACTGAAAATCAGGTAATATTTTCTTATGTTAACATATGAACACGTGGTAAGACTAAAAAGAGAAAATAATATGTGTGTATACATATATATATATATATATATATATATAATTTTTGTTTAATTGTGGAAATAGCTTACACAGATCTGAATTAATTAGAACCCCTGAGGTAATATCAAGCTAGATAACAATAGCAAACCAATTCAGGTGGTTCTTGGTCTTTGACAACTATCATAAAGCATACAAAAATAAGCTCTATAGAGAATTAGTTATGCCTAGGAAAGCAATTTCTGTTCTATGTTCAATAAAATAATTGTACCACAGAGACTTGATGTATTATGACTAAAATATAATGTTTTATGTTAAGTATGTGTATGGAAAAGTTAAAGGAGGAATTTAATTGAATGTCTGGAATTTGAGAGAAAATATAAATGCTTGTAAAGAAAAATGGAAACTATGAGACAGAAGGATAAAATGCTTTATAACAATCATTTTTAATGAAATGATTATAAATTCAGCAATTATTTGGAAGCCTATTTGTTATAGACACAATCAGATCAATTTCAGACTAACCTTTATGTGTTGACAGACAACTTTTCAAAAGCATAATAACCTCAAAGTCCATGATTAACCAAAGTAATATAAAAGTCACAAAAGACATTGAGAGTCCCTGCAGTGTAGGACAATTGATGACATATTTGAGATAATATAAGTGAAATTCTATGAATTAAAAGGCAAGGTCAGATGGAGATAATGAAAGCTTAAATGTGCACTTTTGAAGAGGTAATTAAAGTAGGCTATCCCTTCCCTCAAATAAACATGCAAATGAGAATTTTATTTCCACAAAAGTTATCTCAGCTCTCAGAGACATTACATTTCCAAAGTAAGACAGAGGCTGAATGTTAGTCTTTGTAGAAGGGCAAAGTTATGTTGATAGGAAAATACTTATAACATTTTATTTCCTCAGATGTTTTCTGTATTTTATAGGTAGCTATGCCTGAAATATAACCAAAAAAAAATATTTAATTCCTACATATAATGACTAACCTTAGCAGTGAAAATATAAAAAGTGTGATTTTTATAGTAAAACTTGATAAGAAAATTTTTCCAATGTTTAGAGACTTTCACTATGTTTAAAAAAAGTAAGGCTTGATTTTTTTTTCTCACATGTACGTGATAGCATATTATTTCAAAAATCCAGTGATATAATTTTTAGGAAAATTGTTTTTATTTTACCAAGACAAAATTTAGGACCAGTCTTAGCAGAAATAAACATAAAGCCAATTTTTGGTTAGGAAGAGTGGTATAATTACACCATATATTAGAAGATTAAAAATTGCTATAATTCTGATAGAAATCCTTTTGATGGTATATTTCAAGGTGCTTCAAAATGTTTGTTTGTGTGTGTGTGTGTGTGTGTGTGTGTGTGTGTGTGTGTATATATATATATATATATATATATATATATATGCTATTTCTACTTCTAGGAATCTAACTAAAATATAAGCCTACATATGCAAAGTTTTATACAAAAAAATATGTTCACTGCAGTTTACTAATCATGAAAAAAAGGGTGTATTCTAGATATAAAGTATACCTGATTGTTTTAAGTAATTATACAAAATATATTAAAATGAACATCAGGAAATAATTGAAATTATATTTATAATAACATTTAATCACTTGCAAAATTACTTTTTTTGCTAAGTTACAAAGCTAAATATACATTTACAAAGAATATAATGCTAATACTGTATGAAAAAAAAACTAAACTTAGAATAGAAATTGGGAAAAACATTATTAATCTATACCATCACCAGTGGTTTATGTTATTTCTTGTATTTGTCATTTTAAGATTTCTGTATTTTGCTAATGTGAGAGTTTTATAGTATCCCATCATTAATATCTGTGTTTGTATCTACCTAATCATTAGAAAATTTGGAAATAATTATATTTCTTATAAGCCATTTTTAATGTTTTTTAGGGTTGCGATAACAAAATACCACAGACTGGATGGCTTAAACAACAGTGATTTATTTTCTCACATTTCTAGAGGCCGGAAGTCTGAGATCAATGTGTAGGCAGCTTTGGTTTCTTCTGAGACCTCTTTCCTTGGCTTGAAGATAACTGGCTGCCTTCTCCCCTTCCCTTTGTGTCCTCACATGGTCTTCCCCTGTGTGCACATGTCCTTAGTATTGCTGTGTGCTTTAATCTCATTTTTTTCATCAGTACAACAGTTGGATTGGACTAGGGTCCACCCTATTGGCCTCACTGTAACTGAATTACTTCTTTATAGGTCCTTTCTTCAAATACAGTCAACTTCTGAGGTACTAGAGGTTAGGATTTCAACATGTGAATTTGGGGGAATACAATTCAACCATGACACCATTGATTGTTTCTCTTGTGAGAATCAGGAAGATATTTTTCTACATGTTTTCTACTTTATTGTTTGTCTTCTTAATCAGTCTGCATTATACAATTTATTTTAAAATATTTTTCAGCAATTTTCAATTGATATAAAATGTTTAGTTTTTCATAAGCACATGATATTTTTGTCTCTCAGTTCTTTAGAATATGTATGCCATATATATAATTTATGCATTATTTAATATATTTTATCTGATATATGTTATATGTTACATGTAATATATTTTATATTACATCACTATCATTGGCAAATACACTTAAGTTTTTATGAATTAAGTCAGATGACAAAAAGGTATATATTTTTTTCAGTATGACAGAGCTCTATTTTGATATACTATGAGATATTCATTTGAATTAATAGATTTCCATATTGTATAAGTTTTCTAACAAAGTGTAAGCTTTGAATTCTCAAAAAATATCCGAAAAAATGAAACAGACCACATGCAATGATTAAGTCCTGTTAATCATCTGATAGGTTCAAGAAAATATATGATTTTATATAGTATGCAGATTTTTCTTATTGTTAGAAGAGAAGCAATTTTCCCTTTCTATTTCTAATCAGAAGTGGGACTTTTATTAGTTTTCTTTTGTTCCATTTGAAACTCAATTTTATCCATGTCTTTGAACATGAACCTATCCTTGATCCTACTCTTTGGGAGTCTGATCTCCATTTATCCTGCTTAATCTTTCTGAGCAATTGGGCTGGGTAGAGGGATAAGGGATTGTGTTAATATGAATATTACTTCATCACATTTTTATGGAACCTACCTTTTGCTGAGTACTGTGCTAAGTTCTGGGGAAAATATGAGGAGCCGAAAAACACATAAGTTCTTAGCTTTGTGGAGAAGACAGACGTCAAACAAATTATCACATGAACCAAGTAAAGTACACACTCAGATGGTTGTTAGATGAGGAAGAAGCAAATGTGCTCTTCAAGATACTAATGATCAACACTAGAGGTTCGAAGAGCATCCTCTCAGATGGGGGGAAGTAGGGTTGGGTGATGCGCAGAAGTCTTGTCAGACAGTATTTGAAATTTGGAGGTTGCCCCCAGGTAGACATTGCCAAGCACCATGCTAGGGTAAAGAGCTAAGATTGTAGCAACTGTGAATGAAGAAGATCCTGAGAGGGTCTCACATTCACAAGAAACTAAAGAACTAGTTTAGATACCAGAACAGATCATCAAGATAGCAGCCCAAAGACTGGTGACAGGAGGTGAGAAAACAGAACTCCTTGTGTCTCTCAGTTGGGGATTAAGCCACGTAAGTATGAGAGCAGAAGCTGAAGTGGGACTGGACTGAGGCTCATGGGAAAGCACTCAGCATCTGCTTTTCCACTGTTGTATTTCATTTTAGGGCTACTGGTCCTCCCTGGAGTCCTGTGTCCTAAGTCAGAATAATAGAAAGGAAGATGCAATAATGACCTGCCTGAGAAGGGGAAGTATGGGTAGTTTAAGCACTTATAGCTTTAAGCCTCAAATGCACTGGGGTCTGAGACAGCTCTGAACTTGGCAGTTAAAGAAGCCAGTGCACACAGAGGGGGTGTGGTGAAGATCAGGGCTAGAAAAATGACACTAGGTGCTGACAGCTGATAAGACGTTGTGGAACACAAAAATCATCCTTGGAAGTCATTCTCATTTTAGCAGTCTCCCTTCAACCAGGAATCATCCCTTATTTGTGATTCACAAAACGTATGACAAGAGGCCTTCAGTCTCCTACGAGTGTTTACATTTTGTGGTAATAGTTTTAAAAGAATGTGCTTATACTCATTTAGTTTGACCAGTTGGGTTCAGTAGTCAAAACCAGCAAACAAAAAACATGATTTCTGGGCCGGCTGAGTGGCTCAGTTGGTTAAGAGCTCGCTCAAGAGTTTGAGCTCTGAGCAACCGTGGTTCGAGTTCAGCCCGAGCTGAGCAGCCGCTGAGCTGCCAACAGGTGGCGGGATGGCTCAGCTAAAAAAAAAACACATGATTTCTGAGCAGCGTTGTGTGTTATCCTGCTGATGGCATCTTCAGTAGTAGATTGCACTGTTTTTAGATATAAATTTATTGACATAGTTTCAACATCGATATTGTTTACTTTGGCTTTACATTGCTGCAGGTTTACAAATTCTAGAAACAAATTATTTCTGGAAAGTACAAGAAATCACATTTTGCGTAATGTCACTGTTGGGTGTGATACTAAATAAAGAATGACGGCAATGCACTTGGGAGGTTGCTTTCAGCATATCAAATCATCACCTCATTGACTGTCCAAGAAGAGTTATTTGATGTTTTCCTTGGGGTGTCTTAATAATTTTGAGTGCCTAATAAACTATATAAATTAGGTTTGAAAATAATTACACATGTGCTGTATAAAGTTTGCCTTCTTACTGTCAGGTATCATTCTAAATTGAAACAAATCAAATAATGCCACAAAAATATGACTCTACTCATAAATATTATATGGAAAAGTACTAAATAATAAATTTCATCTTGTAGTATCTCAAGTTAATGCCAAGACTCGTTTATTCTGCAAAATTTGTAATTTATGGTTTCGGGAAAAATCCCTCTTTGCTAGGTATTTCACAAAAGCCGATCTGTCAAATCCTGTGTGTTAGAGCTCAGCCAGTCTCCATAAAATGAAAACAAAGTTAAACAACTTCTCAAGAGACAGAAATGGCCTTTTAAGATTCACAGGAGTGTGTCTCTCTGTCTAATCTGAGCAGCCATCATGGTGAGATTGATGTGCGTTGGCTGAGAAGTGTTTCATGAGGCGGCTGTCTGCTCAGTGGTACCAGAATGGAGCTATCTGTCTTCATTGTACTCCATTAACATGCCCCTCAGATCTATCAGGAGAATGTCTACATACTTACTTTATAAGTTATTATCAACGACAGTTAAATGTTTCCGAGCCTGTTTGGGAATATCACTTACCTTAGAGCACTTAATTCACACACATTCATGATTTTAAGCATTTTAAATTCAAGGATTACTTAGAACTATTTTATATGCCTGCCTTAGATGAGTTTACATGAGTTGATAGTAATCAATGAGGTTTGCAGTTTATTGAGATAAATCAGAAAAGAGAATGCAAATTATTTACTAACAAGGACACATTTCCTTTGAGAATTAAGTAGACAGGATTTCATATCAATATGCCCAGAAGAATAAAATCTTATTTATGCCCTTTCAATGCACAATAATGCTGAACTGAAAAGAATGCATTTGAACTAACTGTGCTTATTTAGAATTTTTCTTTTGTAATTACTTCTATTAACTCTTACATTTTACTTTCACAGTGACATACAACAGTTCTATTTGTAGTAATAATGCTTAAAAAGTCCAAAGCTTTATGTTAATAATTTTAGTATGTTAATCGATAATATCTCAAATTGTTAAGTGTTACTGATGTAGCAAATATTCCAATGACTTCCTAAATTATAAAGCTAACTATACATTAGATCAATTTGGGTGTGGAGATGCAGGCAGGGAATAATTTCAATGTAGTTAAAAGAAATTTGAGCTGAATAAAGTTAAATGAATTTTGTATTGAAAATGCATTATATCTACTAAACTAAAATTTCCATTATTGAGTTTATATGTCCTTGGAAATCCTTGGAAAGTGGAGGACTTTTTTTTTCTTTTTTTTAGTAGTGTATTTTTTTTATTGTGAAATAAACTGTTTTTAATTGGTTTCAGCTGTGAAACACAGTGCAATAGTTATACTTTTTACCCCTCAAAGTGACAACACCCCTCCCCCTATCCGCTGCCCCAATCCTCCCCCCATATCATACATATTTATTACAATTCCATTGACTCCACTCCCACACTATACTCCACATCCAGTGACTATATATTCAATTATAGTTGACATACAAGAGGGAGAAGGGGAAGGGATTAGACAGCATAAATAGGTAACTACAATATTGCCACAGGGATATGAAAGACAGTTCGGGGAATACAATTAATAATGTGGTTAAATATTTTGTAGGATGTCAGATGGTCACATGTCTTGTTAGGGAGACCACTTCATGAATGGGGTAGAGGCTTGATCACTGCCCTGTACACCTAGAGGATATTTTTAACTAACCTCCTTTTTTAGGTGGATGATGGTATATAACTGAAAAAACATATGAAATTTGGAAAGACATTCTTCATGGATTGTGTATTATGTGCCATTGAATTGGCTCCAATTCCTGGTGACCTTAGGAAAGAGTGATGTCCACAGTGTCCTGTCCTCAGCAGCCCCACTCAGGTCCTGTAGTCTCATGCCTGTGGCTTCTTTTATGGAGTCAATCCATCTCATAGTTGGACTTTTCTTTTCCTGCTGCCTCCTATTTTTCCAGCATTACTGTCTTTTTTTAAGAATCCCTGTCTTGTCATGATGTGTCTGAAGTAGGATAGCTTTAGTTTTGTCATGTTTTGTCTCTAGTGATGTTTCAGACTTAACTTGCCCTGGGACCCACTTGTTTATCTTTATAGCAGCCCAAAATATCCATAGAGCTCTCCTTCAACACCATGCTTCAAATTAATCGATTTTTTTCCCTAACAGCCTTCCTCATTGTCCAACTTTCACATCTGTGTATCGTAACTGGGAATACGAGGGTGTGAATGATTTTAGCCTTGGTCTCTGAGGACACATTTTTGTTCTTGGTGATCTTTCCTCATTCTTTCATTTGCTGCCCTTCTGAGTCTCAGCATTCTCTTGATATCTTGGCTGCCATCTCCATTTGAATTGATGACTGAACCAAGGTAAGCAAAACCTTTAACGATTTCAGTATCTATGTTAAAGTTGTGTATTTCTTACGTAGTCATGATTTTTGTCCTTTTGATGTTCAAATCCTGCTTTTGGCACTTTCTTCTTTCACTCATTCAGAAGTCGTTTCAAATCATTGCTGCTTTTTGCCTGTAAGATGGTGTGATCTGCATATCTTAAATTATTGGTATATTTCTTCCACCAGTTTTAACTCCTCCTTCCTCTGAGTCTAGCCCAGTTTATTGTATGTTATTTTCTGTGTAGAGATTAAACAGATAGGGAGGTGGAATGTGCCAATTTCTGATACCTTTTCCTATAGGAAAACATTCTGTCCCTCCATATTCTTTCCTAACAGTGGCTTCCTGTCCACAACACAGGTTATGTATCAGGACGATCAAGTGCCGAGGCATGCCCATTCTCTTTCAAGGGCATCTATAGTACTTCACGATCCACACAAAGCCTTTACCGTAATGTGTAAAACAGAGACTACCTTTTCCTTAAATGCATTGGAGCACTCAAGTATCCATCAAATGCTGGCAATTAGGGTTTCAAATGCCTCTTCTTTTTCTGAATCCAACATAAACATCTGGATTTCTTCCTCCATATAAGGTACAAGCCTTTTTGGCATTCCCTTGAGCGTTGCTTTACTTGCATTGGAAATTAGAGCTATGGTCCTATCGTTACTGCATTTCTTGGCATCTCCTTTTTTGAAGATTGGGATATAAAGCAGGTCCTCAAATAACATCGTTTTGTTCAACCTCGTTGCATTATAACATTGATAACAAACAAACAAACAAACAAAATCAATTTCAGGCTAGGGCCACAGTCTGCATGGAGTTTTCGCATTCTCCTCATGTCTGCATGGGTTTTCTCCAAGTACCCTGGTTTCCTCCCACATCCCAAAGATGTGCACGTTAAGTCAATTGGTATGTGTAAATTGTCCCAGTCAGAGTGGGTGTGGGTGTGTGTGAGTGAGCCTTGCAATGGAAGGGCGTCCTGTCCAGGGTGGGTCCTGTCTTGTCCCTGAGCTGCTGGGAGAGACTCCTACCCCCCAAGACTCTGAACTGGAATAAACAGGTTGGAAAATAATGATGGAAAACCTGAAGGCAAACGTGCTTTTATGCATCTAGAAATTTGAAATAGTGAGGTGTTATTAGAGTCATCTTCAAGTATTTCTGGTTTGCTCTTTGTCAGTTTACCTGAAATGTTACCAACAGACTAACATTTTTTTTATGGCAGGGCTCTCTTAGTGTATTTTAATTCTCTTAACAGTGGTTTTCAAAGACTTGAGTTGCTTAATTTCAACAAAGTCCAATTTAAAATATTTTCTATATATTTTAAATTATATTTTATTCCAGACATTTTATAGTTTTAAGTTTTACATGTAGGTCTATCATCACTTTCGACATGGTGTGAAGAGTATGTCATTGTTGTGATAAAACAACAATGTAATTTATAGGAGAAGAAGTATTGCTATAGTTTCAGTTGATGCTCTACTCATCATGAATTAAATAATATTTGGAATAGCTTTTCCAATGTTTTAATTAAAATATTTAAATTCCTTATTTAGGAGGTATATAAATATTTTCTAAAGGGTATTCAAATGAAGTAAAAATGTGGAAGATTCATAATGGAAATCAAATATATGTATTCCTTAAAATATCTTAGAATTTTATTTCTTGATGTACTTAACAGAAGTCAAGAAAAAATGGCATTAGGTAATGAAAAATTCAAATTTATAAATTATTATAAATTTGACTGACATGAGTTTTATGTGTAAACCTGTTATTTAAATTGAATGTGATTCATTTAAAAATTTGCAGACTGTCTCTGATGTTTATTTAAATCTCCATGCTCTAGCAATGTAATAGGAATCAAATGAAAATAGAAGGATGCTAAAAATAAACAGCTTTTCCTTAGTCAACCAATTAGTAGTTTATCTTGTTGAATGCACTTAAATTCTTATCTAACTAAACGATCTTATGAAATGTGGATGATATTGAAAAATAAATCTTTCTGGGAAAAGTAAATTAATAGAAACAAAATATTTAGCCTAATTTAAAATCCCTGTTTGCAGAAGGTGTTATTTTATTTTTAATCCTATGGCAAGTTGACATCTTAATGAAACCCTCTGCAAAAATACAAGTCTACAATATTATGATTTTCCTTAATTTTATTTAGGAATAATAATTAAGTAAGCATATTAAATAAATTTATTTCATGGGGTAAATATTTTAATCCCAAAAGAAAAATCTATTAAAATTAGGATAACATGACAACTCTTAATTACATTAAATTAAATAACTGACATAAACTTCTCTTTAACTTGACACTGTAGCTTATTTTTTTAAGATCATGTAATACTACACATGTATTTTAGATACATAAGCATATTGATCATTATTGAGGTTTGAAGGGAATTCAGTCAAAAACATTATTTTTTATTCATAGGTTTTTATATAAACATAGAAATTATGCAGAAGGAGATCAAATGTAAAAATTATTATAACTCATTGTAGCACTCATATTTATCTTTCGCCCAGATGGCTCTCTAATACTTCTCCCAATATTACCAGAACTTGGTCAGTTGTTCAATCAGTAGCAGTGGAGAAGTACAAGCCTCCAACAAAGGGGAAGAAAACAGACCTGATTAAATTTTCTGTATATAATTGAAAGCCAGGTCTAAAATTATGGAGACGAAGGAGCCAATGCTCAATTCCTTCACCAATTAGATGGAGCGCCCCTTCTTTTCTGGCTTATAATGAGTAACTTTAAAGGCCAGGGGCCAAGAGAGTGTTAATTAATTTCGGAGTGACTGAATGCAGGCATAGATGGCCCCTTTTTAAACCTGTATTAATCCAGTAAAGCAAGAGGTCAGAGAAATGGATAGTTCAGAAATTGTATCCTCACTCTCACTATGGATTAACAACTTTGAAAAATCAAAGTGGGTTAAGCCTAAGTATTTGGGACAATTTCTGCTCTAAATTCTCCTCCATTCCCAGAATTCAATGTGGTAATATATAAGGAGGGGATTATAATTTTATTAGTTGTCTTAATAAAGGAAATAAACCAATAAACACTTTTCAAAAGAAAAGTTTAAAAATGTTGAGATCTAGTTACTCTGTTGTATAAGTTACTTTTTTTAAGTTAGAAAAGACTTTATAACAGTGCTGACTTACATCTCTGCATGTTAGAAATCTGTTTTTTCCTATTTTAACTTTCCCTTTTAACTTCCACTTAGAGACTAGTTAATATCAGAGAGAGCCCTCTTCTCTTAATGAGCAATGTTTCTTCTCTCCTACTAATGGGTGAAAAGCATTCTTGTTCTTCCTGACCTTTCAGCATAGGCAAATGATCTGGGCAAAATTCAACTTGAAACAATGACCATAAAGAAGATAACATGCAAATATTGTAAAGGTCAGATGCTGGTCCTCGATACTCAGATACTAAATTTTGAAACATATATTGCAATGCTCTATCTTTAAGTACATTTAGCTGTATACATTTCTTTCCTCCCTGTTATTTAAGAAACGATGTGTGCCTGTGTGTCTGTGTGTGCGTGTTTGGGGGGGAATGATAAAAAAATACGGTGAATGTTTAACTAATAAAAATTAATACAGTGAAAGACCCATTGCCATTAATCCCCCTCCAAATACTCCCCCACACTTATCCCATGTTCTTGCCACTTTCTAAAGCAGTTCTGGAAGCCCTCTTTCATGAGTGTCTTTAGTTGCGCTGTCATAGCTGCCTCAATGTCCTGAATTGATTAAAAATGTTTATCTTTTACGGTCATTTTGACTTTAGGGAAGAGCCAGAAGTCACATGGTGCCAGATCCAGTGAATAAGGTGGATGAGAACACACCGTAATGGTTTTATTTAACAGAAATTGCTGTAGCAGAAGCAATGTGTGACACAGAGCACTGTCATGACAGAGGTTGAAGTAAAGACACTCAAGAAAGAGGACTTCCAGAACTGCTTCAGAAAGTGGCAAGAATGATGGGATAAATGTGTTCGAAGGGAGAGGGAGTATTTTGAGGGGAATTAATGGCAATCTGTCTTTTACTGTTATATATGTAATATATATATATATATATATGTAAATTAATGTATATATTAATTTAAACATTCATCATATTTTTTGATCACACCTTGTATGGATAAGCCTAGGGAAAGATGACACTCTAAAGGCTGTTTACTTACTCCATTTCCATCAATACTAAGGAATGTGATTAAAAGATACAAGGATAGGGCACTGTCAGAATATCACTTAGAAGAGCATTTAACCTCATGCCATAAACTTCAGGGAAGGAAAAAGGGAAGAAACAAGCTGTAGATGAGGATGGCAGAGCATAAAACACTACTCTGCACCAACACAATATAAAATGAGTGGACAAACTCATATAACTTCACCCCCCCCAACACCCCCCCGCAAGTACTGGATTTACAAGTAGATAGTTTTAATATAAATCTAAGATAATGACCTAAGGAAATTGCCGTATATACCTACTAAGACTTCATCAGAGACCAGGTTGAGCTCAGTGATTTGCCATCTTTTAGAATGCTGTGCTGAGAAAAGACAAACCTTGTCAGAATTGGATACTAATTTATTCTGGTCTGAGGTACTGAATATTTAGTGGGGTTTCCTAAAAGAAGCTAAACCTAGGTCCTCAGCCAGATTTCCACATAGTGCCAAACAAATTTTATTCTTTTTTTTAAGTTAGGCTACATAAGAATAGATAGAAAGTAGCCCTAAAATTTCACCTTGAAAAGAAAGGCAACCTGGGTCCGATAAAATGGAAAGGGATAAAGAGAGAATCAAAGGTTTAGGCAGAATTTTCCACCTGAAAAGTGAAAAGAAATGCCCTGATACTCATTATAAAAAAGAGAAATAAAAAGGAAGAAATAAAGAAAATTAATAAACATGTATGTAAAGGACAGGATCAAAACTCTTCAAAATAACAGAAGAATGTGGCCTCAAATATTTTGCAGAATTATGTAACGAAGATTTGATTTAATAAAATAAGTGATCACACAAAAAATGAGATTTTTAAAATTCAGAATAAATTTTCTGAGTTAATTTTCAGGCATTTCCTGATCTAAAGATATCAATTGAGAAACAAAATATGATGTCAAATTTTCAATATACATGGAATAAAAAAGAGTGAATGAAAACTGAATTGCAGTCAATATACAGCTAAAGAGCAAAAGTTTTTTTTACAGAGAAAATGATAAATATGGGGGTAAGAAAATTAAATATAATCCATGTCCCTTAGTGAGAATCATAACATAAAAAGAGAAAAATATATATTAATTATATTATAAGACAGTGATTTTTCTACTTCACATTCTTCAAATAAACTTCTATTTACTTGAAATAAATTAAATACTGAACGTTCAGTCAGTATATAGGATAACACTGTTAATGTTATAGCAAATATCTCTTTGCTGTATACATCCATATAGAGATGACTATAAGGATATTCACTAAATACTTTTATTAATTTGGCAGATTTAATAGTTTAATGTTAACATTTAACAAAAAGCCACACCAAAAGCAGTCATTTCAGCATTCTATATTAACTAGACTTGCATCTCCTCTCTAATTTGTATAAAGATGGTGGCTGGGAAAGGTTAGCACATTTGATTTTGCTTTCATTTTGTAAACTCTGCACATACTGAACACTTAATTTGGTCAGAGAATGTGTATAAGCAGTTGCAGAATGTACTGTATTTTAACGTGATTCCTCCTTGCTTTCTCAAAAGGAAGTTACTAAGTTAGATAGCAACTAGATTTAAGATTACAATCTGTGCCCATAAATTTTGCACAAGGCAAGGGTTCTTTGGTGCTTTTTGTGTCACAAAAGTGGCATTGGAATTGAATGTTCTGGTTCTTCCTATCAACTGGACAATCACATACTTGTTTATTATTGCTTTTCTTTTCTTCTTTTGTCCCCCTTTTATTTGTTTAAGAATTGGAAAATGAGGCATTAGTTTCAGGGTATTTCAAGAGTTTTGGGAAATAAATAGCAGGTGTGCATCCCAGAAAAACAGTAATCTGGAGGATTTAAGGGATTTGGGAAGCAATTGTCTCAGAAACCAGGAAAGGCATCCATCCATCATATTACTGTTACATATGATGGTCCAAGTTGCTGGAGATATCACAAACTATTGAGTTGTCAGAAAAGTCATGACTCATTTTTGCAACGAAAAACATAAACAAAATACATCATGACTTTTCTGACAACCCAATATTTCAACAGTTTGCTCTCAGAGGAAGAGCTAAGTTTTTTTTTTTCCCCTAGAAATTTATGATGGAAATCCCGGTGAATCTCATTAGTATTGAATAATTTTCCTGGCAGCATCAGAGCTTAGCAATGACTTCCAAGTGAAGCATGCGCTCTCCACTATACACAAAGGGAATTCAGAGGTCCTTGAATGGGGCTAGAAAATAAACTACTCAAAATAATTTTCCTATTACTGTGATCCTTCAAAATGAAGGTTGAAATCTTCCCAACCTCTACACCTAAGGCTGAGAGATGATACATGTCTGTGAGAAAGAACGGTCCCATTGATATTTGGATTCTTTTCAGCTATTGCTAAAAAAAAAAAAAAAAAAATTAGGAATTATAATTTGGAGTGAACAGTTAAGACGTCAACAACCAGAAAGTATTAAATCTAGGGTATGAGAAAAGGTTTTGATTTTTTTTTGTTTTCAGATGCTAAATCAAACTTGTTTATCTTGAATAGAGAGGAAAATCTAGAATAGCAACTAAATATGTTCAAATGGAAAGGAAACCCTCAATTTAGCAGGTGTAAAACAGAAACAAGAATAGAAGAATCAGATACAGTCACACTATGATCATGGAAGAGAGAATGATATCAAGTAATTAGGCCTCTAGGGCTTTTTTTTAAAAAACAAAAATGTTCTGTATCTGATATTCATAAACACATTCATTATTCTTCTTTAAATTTGAAGAAAGAGAGTCACATTTCGACAGTAACAGAAAAAAATGAATCCAGGCAGTGTGCTAAAGGCTTTATATGTCTTAACTCCCTTTAAGAAAGCCCTGGGTTGATCTGATTAATAGACCTATTTCAAAATAACTGAACTAAAGCACCGAGAAGTTAAATTGTGTCTAAAGTAAAAGTCACATAACTAAAAAGTGACAGGGTTGAGATTCTAACTTAGGCATCAAAAAACAAGAGTCTGAGCACCTGTCTTCAGTATTGATGTTTTTCTTCTTTATCTTCATCATCATCATCATCTGCTGCATTTCTTGTCTTTACTCCTTTTCCATTTTGGTTTTATCTTTACATTCACAAAGACGAGGGTGTGTGAAAAGGCATTGCCCGGAAAGGCCTGTTTGCTCTTTCTATGCTAATGCTATGATTTCAACACTCCTTAGGCCTGAATGTTTGCCACAGACAATTAAGCAGATGATAGATGAACCCTTGGTTTTCCTGAGATGTAAAATAAACTATCCAGTCTGAAAATATCAACAGGCAATATGAATCACGCATCCTTGCAGACTAGTTTGCATTTCTATCAGCCTCAAATTGTTTCTCATTTTTGAGCCATAAACATGTCACAATATTGTTTAAAGGTCACAGAGTGTATTTTTTTTTGCCAGCTGATCTAAATATAAAAATTCAATATTACTGCATAATCATATTTTGTTCATGAGATTATACTGTTTCATTGATAAACAATGTAGCAATTAATATGTTTCATTGATAAAATTATACAAAAGTATGACAAATATAGATGTGTGTGTGTATATATATATATATATATACATTTCAATACGTGCCAATGTCTCTAAATCATATTTCTAGCAGTATTTGGTACTTACTCAATATTTGATTAAATTCATACATATTTAATGCATGCCTTTATATTAAGGTCTATCTTATTATTATTGATTTTATATATATATATATATATATATATATATATATATATATATATATATATATATAAAATGTGTTGTTGGGTTGTTTTTGGCAATACTGACCTCTTTACCTAATGGAAAAAATTGCTTTCAAAATAAGTTGTGTTGTCGGAGAGTGGGTCCTTTTAGGCGCAAGTCTAGGTCCTTGGCAACTCGAGCAAAGAATTGAACAAGATGCCAGAGTAAAGTGACTGAAAAAAAGTTTATTCGAAGAGATAGTACATTTCAAAATAGAAGTAGGCCCGAGCAGTAGAGAATGGCTCAAGGATCCATTATTAAAAGAGAAATTACATTCCAAAGAGTTTGGAGCCGGCACCATGCAAAGGCGAGGCTCAAAAGGCTCAAAAAAGGGAGGAAGGGGTTCAAAAAGGGAAGAAGCGGTCAAAAAGAGAGCAGCGCAAACTTCCCAGGATTTGGAGATTTTAATCCCCTTTCTCTAGAATGGGCTGTTCCCCTTTGGGCATGGGATCACTTGATTGGCACCTATGATTGACAAGAGGTTCTGTGCAGGTGCAAGTGACTGGTCTGATCTTAGTTGGTTATTTTGTGTCCACTTGTTTTCCCACTAGGGTAGGTAATTACAATACAAAGTGGAGTTTGGGGTGTAGAGAGGAGGTCTCCTAGGCAGTCACATACTGTGGGACGTGCAGAAATGCAGAGACCCAATTCCTGCCTCTAACTGCCTGCCTTGTTTTCCCCTTGAGAGGCAGATCCCCATAAAATCTCTATGGGAAGCTGAGGGACAGGATGTCTCTTCTTCTGTATCTGCTTCCTGCTGGGCAGGGGCGTAGAGCTGTCCCTGCCTATTGGGGGATTCACGGAACTCTCACCTTAGCTGATCTCAGATGAGAGGAAGGGGTCTTGAGCTCCATCTGGAAGACCGTGTTGGCTTCTTTGGTTGTGACTGGCAATCTTGTTGGAGTGTCCTCTGTATCCCCAAGGCCCCTGAATAAGGAAAAATAGATTTTAATTAATAAATCTGTTGCGCTCATGAAGCCTGTAGCCATTCAGCCTGTTACTCAGGTGGGGTCAGTTGTCTGGGCCCAGAATGGGTTTGGCATTTAGTTTACTGGCCTGGGGGATATTAGGAAGTCACAGGCTTTCAAGTAGTTATCTGAAGTAGGGGTAGGAGACTTCTATTGTTTAGGATTAAGAAACTGATTTACAAAGCAATCAAGAAGCAGCCGGATAAGAGAATTCTAGGATTCAGGCTAGAAGCAATCTTTAGTTTAGGATTCACAGACTGATGAGAACAGTAATCAAAGCCAGGGACTAAGAAACTAAGAAACTAGTACTTAACATTTATATACTTAACATATCTATAGGAAAGAACACTTAAAAGTTTCTCAGTGGTGGGGGTACTGCTCGGTTGGCCAGTAACAGTTGCATACAAAGAATGAAAAATGAATAGTGTACACACTTAATTTGTGACATGCTACACAGTGTTAACAGAGGTGAGATAAAAAGTAAAAAATTATATATATATATATATATATATTAATTTATTCTTCTCATATTTTCTAACTTTTTCCACTTAAATAGAAAAGAATAGAGAGAAACTAAATATATTATACATAGTTTATCAGTAAATGAATGACGAAAATATAAAATTTTAATGGAAGAGAGACACATCAATTTTGAAGATACTCCTATATCATATGGGATTGGAAGGAATGTTGGATGGGCTCGAGCTGCAGGGGATGTGTTTTGCTTCAAACACACACACACACACACACACACACACACACAGGCACACAGGCACACATGCACACAGGCACACAGGCACACGGGCACACATCTGTTGATCAAATGAATAAATAATAAAATACTGAATAGTAGACACATGGGTATCTTAGTATTTTTGGTATTTTTCTATACTTTTTCAGATATCAATTTAAAATCAAATAACAGGTAAAGCCAAAAATCATGATAATATGAGAAAGTGCCAGTATATTTATAAAATACATTTAAATCTAGGAACAGATAGAGTCATTATAAAGGTAATTTTCAAATCAGCAGTGAAGAAAATTCTCAAATCAAAATTATTTTTTTGAAGTCTGATGCTACATATTAAGCAGCGGTTTTTGAATCCTTATTAGGCATTGGGAACATTTTTAAAGAATTATGTCAAAGTATTTGAAAAAATGGCATCAGGATATAAATATTTATACTACAAAATAAAAAAAAAGCTTAAATGTGACAGGATTTTTGAAAGGGAAATCAATCATAAATTATTTTATCAGTATTTCCAGGATAACAGTAATATTGAATAAAAGTTTACTTGTGAGAAAACCATAAATGGTAATGAACATGGGAGGATAATGAAAAATAGAATTCATGACATGAACATTTCTGTAAGGCCTACCTGTATCACATTCCTTTTACTAATTTTAAAATTCCCATGAATCAACCCTGTGGCAGTGGGCCCTAGACAAAGGCCCTCCCAGACCATGTGGTCACCAAGGATTTTGCGCAGGCTTCGGACAAAGACATTCCTGGACTGTGTGGTCATCAAGACTTCCCCGTGTAGTGTTTCCAAGTTCCTACCTCACCCGTGGACCAGTCAGGAACTGGCACAGTGGCCTCATGTCCTAATAAATC
>NW_017732240.1:404290-493063 GCF_001890085.2 Hipposideros armiger | reverse complement strand
CCTTGGTGTCCTGTCTCTTTGTCTGGGTCCCCGCAACAACCCCATGCATAAAGTGGTCCGATGAAGAGAATATTTTGAAGATAGACACAATAATATTTCCCAATGAATTGGATAATAGGAAAGAAAGAGATATTAAGATGGTGCTATTTATTATTTTCTATTATAATTATTAATTATTATTATTTTGACTGTCATTAATTTAGATTAGGAATTTCTGGAGAGATTCAGGATTTCTTTGGGGATTAAAAAAAAGCAGTTCAACTTTAAATATGCCAAATTAGATATATCTAAGTGGAGAGGTTCAGTAAGCACTTCAATGTCCATGTTTGAAATTTAGAAAGGTTGGGTGGAGGATATAATTTATGGAGTCATTGTACGTAGATGAGAGTTAAAGTCATAAAACTTAAAGATAAAAGAAAGTGCGCGATGGTGCCCATATGAGGTTCTTGATCATGGATTTAATTGAGGCCGCTTAGCATTGGTAATAGAAAGTTGAGTTTGGGCAGGGTGGTAGTGTAGGTGGAAACCATGAGTAAGTGATAGCAATGCAAAAGATATGCAAAAGACACTTGTTTCTGGCTCTGCCCCCATTTCCTCTGTCCACATCCAACTTTCTGAGCCATGTTTTACCAACTTTGAGGTAAGAATAATGAAATTTCTTATCTCACAACATTGGTGCAATACTTAAAATAGATGATGTAGAGCATTTACCATTATATGTGCCATACAGAAAGTGTGCGATGAAGCCTACATGCTGTCTTCACCTTCAAATTGAAGATACAAACATTAGCTTTGGCTGAAAACTCATCCTTTTAAACATCCAAATAATTATATATATTAACATTTTATGTAATATAAATTAATTGAGATACCTTGACTAGTGGAGTAAATTCTCATAAAACAACAAAATAGATATATGAGCATAGAATTATAATCACAAATACAATTCACATAACTTAAAAATACCTAAAAGCATTAATCTTCTTGAAGTCAATTTCATAATAATGAAAAGCTGCCAAGACCCATATAATATTATTTCACCCTTATCAAATTTTCAGTCTTTTCAATGTTCTTCATGTCACTCATAATGACAGACATTGAGTTCTAGTTTGTCAAGATGGAGCATAGAGCACAGTCTGTCATCAAGGGACTCTGAAAGTAAAAAGAATTAAATGCCCTTAACACGTCATTATTTTCCATGGAAAATTACAGTCCTCAGGGAATTGGGGCTATCGAACATATGAAAAGGTATTCTGTCATAAAATTTAAAGAATAATTAAAGAAAATATTAAATCCTTTCACATTTAAGATGCAAAATGAGATAAAAAAGCATCATTTTTGAAAGAAGACAATATCTCTATATTTGTGTAATGTTGATCTCCAGGGAAAGGAAGTTACATAATGCAACAGAAATCATTTGAAAAATTCCTTTGGTAATTGTTAAAAAAAAAAAGTTTACAGTTTCAGCTTGCTGAAAATATTATATTGAATCACAACTTTATTTTATATTGTTTGAAAAACAAATTCAAAACATTTTTGTTATTTTTTCCCTGGTTTATTTCATTTTTATTTTTTCTTTCTTAAATTAAATTTATTGGGGTGACAATGGCTAGTAAAATTACTTAGGCTTCAAGTGTGCATTTCTATAATAATATTTTGTTATTCTTGATAGTTTCAAATATTACATGAGTAGGAGCTTTAACTGCACAATATAGAAATGATTATCTAGCTTCCTTTTGTAAAAGTTCTTCAAGTTTAATATGAATATGAATTACACAATTTTGAAGATGCTTCTTTCCTTCTATGAAGAATGGTCTTATCTTTTATTTTTCAAATACAGAAAAAATGATGTGTTATTCAAGAAAATCAGGATCAAAGTATAAGATAGGCAAAAATCAGTTTTTAGCAACCAGAGGACAAGTATACCATCTTTCCCCTGTGCTAGAAGGCTGCTTCTTTCACTGAATGGTTACACATTTTCCTCATCATACACCACTAAAACATACACTTCCACAAAGGATGTGATAAACTGGTAAATGTCAGCCTATCTATTGCTTAGAATGAAGCACTTTTTTTCCCTTAAAGAAATTCGATATATACTGGAGAAGAAGATTGACTTGATAATTTCTAAGAATCTGAAAGTGTCTTAGGGGTCTTCTTTGCATTGTTGTTTATTTATTTTGCAATTGATGGCTTTCCTAGCATTCTCAGTCATAATAATAAGGTAAAAGTATTTATTATTATGACTATGTTTATGTTTATGTGTAAATATATAAAGCAACTTTGACATATTTACATGTAAAAATGTAAACATTAAACAACTGGCATCAGTATGCGTTCATTAACTAATGGGTGCTGTATTATTTGAGATATTATACATTTTGCTACAATAAAAAATGTCCTTAAAATCTTTGGTCATAACAATGAAATATCATTTCCTGTTCATGATCATGTCAAATATTCCTTAGGTAACTTTTTTTGCAGGTGTATGAAACCTATTTGTTTTGAACCCATGGAAGACACATATGAAAGAATTAAATAATAGTATGAGTAATCGTGGTAATTCATTATGGTTTGGGAAAATACAGAGCTCAAGATATGCCTGCTCTTGAAGAAGGTTATAGATCTGTCCCATATAATCCACATTCCAGGATGCAAATGACAAAGCAGCCTCTTACTGGACAGGGACTGGAAGAGGAAAAAGAGATAGAGAGTTACACACTGGTCCATGTATGATTAATGGAAGTCATAGGCATATCCCCAAGTTCAACATGATGGAGATAAACAATCACATTCCCCCACTCCCCGCCTCCCCTCCAGTGAACCTCGAGAGGAAGAAAATAAGAATATATGGAGACAATATTACATCCACCAGAGTGCTTTAGCAATCATTTCACATCATACCACTTAGTTTACAAATAAGAAAATTAGCCAAGAAGAACACAAAAGACTTGTCCAATAATAAAGCTATTCAATGATAATGTCTGTCTAAACATGCTTATGTAATCAAGGTCCTCTTCTTCTCAAGATTAGTAAATATAAATGTAAATGTTATTAAAACTTTCCATTATGTTTTTTTTTTTTATGACAGGGGGAGGAAGTGAAAACCAGGATAAAGCAGATGGCACATAATGTGTCTTAGGATACTATTATTAAATAAATTACTGATAGCAATATATGCACTTAGAATTTAGTCCTATATTGAGTGAATTGCCTCTACTTATTTTCACATCTAAAATAATTATTCCCTTGGGTAGAACAAATTCTAATCAGAAATAAGTATTTGTAGGAAACCATATGTTCATATGCAAAGCAGTGCTATAAACTCTAGAAATCTTTTAGCCCCCTATCTATCTAAAATCTATACTTTCTTCAAGGGAAGACATATCTTTTGAGCTTCTGTATTTTTCTAAACCATAATGAATTACCACAATTACTCATATTGTTATTTAACTCTTTTATGTGTGTCTTCCGTGGGTACAAAGCAAATAGATTTTGTATACCTGTAAAGAAAAGACCATGGTTCTATTTAGCCCTGAGCATAAAGTCATCACATAATAAACACTCTATAAATACCTATTTAGTTGTTAAAATTGTAGACTGTGCATTAAAACAAAAATAATTTTATACTATTTAACTCTAAACACTGATTAGCTCTGTAGAAGGAAAAAAAATATCACTCTCAAAACAGCTCAATATTTTCAATGTCTTTTGATATAAATTATTTGCTTGAAGTTTTTAGAAAAATCAAATTCAAAGAAAAATAAAAAGTATTAAAATTACTTTTTCATGGAAACATAATGAATGGGTTGATGGAGTTTCATTGAAATAGGTCCAGAAATATCAACTTAGCACAATTCTGCACAATTTAACTATATGAATCTGGTGAGGTATTTAATATACTTGCTTTAGTTTCCTCATTGAGGTAATGAAGAAATGACATTATTTCAACAATTAATTTTACCTCTCAAATGTATAATCTATGCCTAAACAGTTGAGTGGAATCTTATCTTTTGGGCGTAAAACATAGTATGCACTTAGCTAAAGCATAAAGCCACACACTTCCTGTTCTCCTAAACCACATAACAATGAACATTTTTTTTATTTTAAATTGCCAAATAAAAATACCAACATATATTTTATTCTTACTATGCAAGCAATGCCCTGTAATTTGTGATTTGCAATGAAAACAATGTGGTATAAGAAATAATATGTTATAATTTAATATAGTGATGAATAGTGTTTTCCCGAGTGCTTATCTTAGTTTTATTCTGTTTATAATTTTACATTATAAACACATAGTGAACTACCCAATGATAAGGCATAGTCTCTCTATATATTTTGACAAATATATATTTAAACAGAAAGTATTTACAGACTAGAATGGTAGAAAAATGAAATCTATTTCATTCCTTTAGATAAGTCTTTTGTTATGCACATATCACACAATAAACACTTTCACACATATTACCTTATTTAACCAGTCCTGTTATTCAGCATACACTACAAACAACCCTTACTGTGCTCTCCTTTTCTATCTTCCAAGAAAAATACTTTCTGCAACCTCAGTTATTTCTGCCAATATCAGTCCAAGAACAAGCTTGTGGACAATAAATACTCAGTTCATAATGAACAAGTCAAATTCTCAAAGCACTTAATGGCCAATAGTCAGATTTTCATTTTCTGTCAGATCTCAGTGCCATTCTAGGTGCTTTCTCTCAAAACACCAATCATCTATAAAAGAAGGCATGGTTGAAAAAAAAAAAAAGAAGGCGTGGTTTTACTTCTAAGCCCTAGGGTTTTCCACCGTGGTTCACTGATGGTAGTCTCTAGAGCTCATTAGAGCATCCTTATTGGGTTGTCAGAAAAGGCATGACACATTTTTGCAGTGAAAAACAGGAAAAATACGTCACGAATTTTCCGACTACCCAATATTTGCCACAAATCCTTTAAGCACTGCTTGCTTGCTAGTGATATGTATTGTAAGAGCTGAGTAGCTGCATACAGCTTCTGGACCTACTTCAGAGCTTCCCTTGCTCTAGGTCCTCCTCAAAGATGGGAGCCTTCCTGGTTACCCAGTAAATGTTCCCAGTAGCTCACTCAAATGTGGACTGTTGCTTCCCAAATCCAAAGAGGCCCACTGAGCCTTGTGCTTCTGTATTAGTGACAGGCAATGCAAACCACAGCAAGTTTTAGTTCTCTTTAGAGGGGATAGCCTGATGTGCTCTTGGCCGAGGTCCACTAGCAACTTCAGTAAGAGTGTGGGTCCCTGTCATTCTTTTATGTTTTTCTCTTGACCTCTTACATAATGTGTGCTACTAAAGAATCTAACTTACTTATTTTCCTTCTCATCAGCTCCAGTGTCAACAAAGTAGTGAAACAGTGAAATATTGCCGGGAGCCGTCTGGCCCTCAGTATCTGACATGGCCAAACACACTGCAATTGTGACAAATTCTGAAGCTCTGACTGAGAAACAGATACGGCTTTATATCTTAAAGAATTTAAATTCCCCTTTGGATGCTCCTCAGTAGGACGAAGATCTTACACCCCTTCTAATAGATATATTACAATTATTATATTTTATACACTAAAGGTGATTTTAGTCACACTACTAGTCTCTTAGTAAAGGTCAAAGTACACACCCTGTAAATCTTAAGATCCTGTTTAGACAATAGTTTTTAGAATAAATGTTGGGTGGTCATGGTAACTATCCTTTAGGCGATTATGTAAAGGCTCAGGCCTTGGTCGCAGTCATTGAGGGTGGAGGGATTTGGGCGTAGTTGGGATAAGTTAGTTTTTAGCATAGAAAAGGTATAGCTGTACCCTGGAGCATAAGAATTATGAGGAAGTAAAACCCTGATACTAATGGAACAATGGTTAAACTGCCCGGTATAAAAAGGGGCATTCTGTAAAATAATGTGAGACACTTCTTGAAAAAGCGCTCCTGTGTCTCCGCGCATTTTTTCCTCGCTGACTCCGCCTCCACCTGAGGGAACCCCTGGACCTGGTCTCCCGCAAGATATCCTGCAGGATGACAAGAAGGTCTAAACTTCAGTGGACTATGATGGACTGACGAGTTGACGTGGAGCTGAGGTGTGAAACTGAAGGAATATTGTTGTCTGGCCGGTAAAGGTGAGCTACTTTTGGTCATTCTTCCAAATCACCATAGAGATAAAAGCATTTGCTAAGTCAACAGCCACATATCTGTTTGCAAGGTTTTATTGATTTGCTTCGGTATATATACTATTGATACATTGGGAATAGCAGCTTCAATTAGAGTCACCTTCTGATCATGATAACCTAGAATCATTCTCCAAGGTTCATCTGCTTTCTTTACAGGTGAGATAGTGAGAGATGGGGTAGAAATTGACAAATATTGACAATAGATTAAATTCCTGGAACCAATTTAGCGACTGATAAATCTCATAGTTTCTTTTATTCCTCTTATCTCGAGTTACCACTGTGCTTTTTTAATAGAGAAGTGATGTTAAGCTCACTAGGACTTTAGTGGGCATTTGAGAAAAATGTGTTACCATTATTACCCAAAGGTAATTTAAGGATTTTCTTCAATGGTAAATCCCTACACAATTGAGGCATATAAAAATGTAAACATGCTATTATTATACCAATATGTATAAATATAATCTTAATTCCTAACCTAATCCTAACTATATTAAGATTTCATGTACTGCATAGTTTCCCTCTATTGATAAAAATGAATTACCCTCAACTCCATCTGATGCTTTCCTTTTATTTCTTTTTTGAAAGCCTTTTAATTCTACCTTGTTCCATCTCCTGTTATAATTTAAAAAAATATATATAAATGCATTCAAAAGTAGTCTGTCCTCTGGACTTTAAGTTCAGCATATTCAACTCCTAACTACAGTTCATTATGAACATGACACAAGGTTTTCTCTGGTCTGCCAATCTTCACTGAAAACACATATGAATTGGTGATAGGAAAAACAATTCATCTACTAGACATCTCTATTTATAAAACATATTTAGTTTGGTTTTGTTGTTTTTTCCTTATACTGATTAGATATCAACTTTACTTATATTGAAGCCAAAAGTTCTTCAGTATAAAACCAAATTTCTGACATTTAGGAAATGGTAAACTTAGACATTTATTATTTCTAAAATTTATTTTCTTCATCCATAAAATGGTCATAAGACCAGGGGTACAGTTTACCAAAAGAGTTTTAGGTCGGCACTATAATACATAAGGCCCAATTAACTTCATTCTGCACCAAATTTACCTACTTTTCAGAAACGTTATATAAGAGGTGACAGTGTGCCCAATAACACTATAGCTTAGACTTACATATTAATGTCAGACACAGCTTCAAGTTTCCCTAATCATTCCACATAGAGGCATATATAATTACAAAGATGAGATTGAGTGAGTATGGACTGATTTGGCTCAAATAAGTCTTCAGATTGGGATCTATTCAACTTTTATACTTTCCTAGTCACATAGCACTCTCAAGAGAATGTAACTTCCTCCCATTTTCTGATGCATATCATCAATTATAAAAATCGATAATATAAAAATATCATCAATTATATCAATCACAGTTCATACACTATAATCTTTCTAGGACCAGGTACAGTATTTAGCAAACTCAGCAGAAACCTCATTTATCTTGGTTAACTATACATTCCTTGATTTAGTCAAGAGTCACATCTTCATGTTTCCCTGCAGCTGGGGAGACAATTAATGTTTATTCACCCATTTTGTCAAATACATGTTCAACCATTTGACAATATTTTTTGGTATGCATTCCTTGGATATTTCTTTTTTTGTAATTCTAATTGTAACCATGTCTGTACCATTGTTTGATGCATAAAAATGTAGACATATTAAAATACCAAAGACTATCAGATCACTTCCTTAACCTTCCCAGCAAAAATACTGTTATTACATATCATATATTTTCCATTGTTGAGTAGGATACTATTGGCCAATGCATGCACATGTGTGCATGCACACACACACACACACACACACACACACACACACACACCAAAAACAAAACAAAACAAAACACTGAATTCCATCTAGTGAAAGGCCCAACAATATCCAGCAATCACAGAACAAGTTCCACCAATGCAGACTTCTTAGTATCATGTTGGATTACAGTCTATTTCTCTTCCATGAGCACAGCACAATGATGATCCCTAATTCCTCTCATCCTAATTGAACTGAATGACATATATGCTAATTTAAATGTGTGGCACTTTAACTGTGAGTCATTTATTGTAAGATCAAACCTATCATAGTTAAGATTGGCCATAATGTCCCCATGGATGTAGACCTCCAGAACACCTAGTCACTGTCCATTTAAATATATCAATTTTCATTGCTTGTGACATACTAATGAGTTCGTCTTGTGTCCCCATGACCAACTGCAGAGTTATTGGCAAGATGGATGCTCTGTCAGTTTAGTAATATACATACTCCATTTACTCATTGCTTCATCTTTTATGCCAGTTTCTGAGTTTGGTCTTTGTTCTCGAACACTCCGTTTAGTGTCCCTGTCTAGGTTAAAGACTTTTACTCATTACCTGGTGTGATATTTCAGGAAAACCAGTTTTACAGGTCTACAGTGGCTATTTGCATTCTTAGGTCATTAATTAACAGATATAAGAATCTGTTCAGCTTATGTCACCACAAATGCTATTGCCACTAAGTAGCTGTAGTATGGGTGCATTCAAACAAAAATATAACCACATCCAGTAGTCATGTGTCTTCTGGACTTTAGGTTCAGCATATTCAACAGCTAAGTACAGTTCATTTTGAATATGACACAAGGCTGCTCATAGCCATCTCTGTAGGTAGAATCATTAGGGATAGGAGCCCATTGTATCATGTCAGCATTCATCCTCATGGGCATCATTCTGTTTACACCAGCTTCTGTTTTCATAGGGTCCTATCCATGTTCAGGTTTGGTATAGTCACAATAACAAAGCAGACTCTGACATGCAATGTGACTTCTTTTATCTGAGGGGGCCATCTTGGTACATGGCATCAGGACAGCTGTTTATTGCCACTGCCACTCACATACACACAACCTGATTCAAAGGTAGAATATCTCCCAAGATTAAAAAATATATATAAACATTAGAAAATATTTGTAAAACTCTTACAACATAATACCAAATATCTGTAAAATAAGTATTACAAATGTAGCACAAAAAAATATGAGCAATTTAAAATTCCAATCTGCTATTGTCCAGGTAGACTCCAAATGACTCAAATATAGTCCTTGTGTAAATCTTATAATTTGGTTCTCTCAGCATAAGGCATGACTAAGAATAATAATAATGAGAAACAGCCAAGGGTTTTTTTACTTAATATGAGATACTTTCTTGGGAAATGAGTGATTATAATATTCTTTGGTAACTTTACTTATTTGATTTAACCATCGTTTTATCCCCAACATTAACAAAAGACACATGGGCACGTTGATAGGTGTTTGTTGCATTAAAGAATGACTTGAAGATGAAATGATGTAGAAAATTTAACTTTTCAATTTATGGATAACCAAGAACATTGTTACTGTAAGTTCTAAGTAAATTTTGAGATACGTGTAGAGGAATACAAGTAGATATAATTTTTTTTTTTTTTTTTTTAGCTGAGCCATCCCGCCACCTGTTGGCGGCTGCTCAGCTCGGGCTGACTCGAACCACTGTCGCTCAGAGCTCAAACTCTTGAGCGAGCTCTTAACCAACTGAGCCACTCAGCCGGCCCACAAGTAGATATAATTTTAAGTAGACAGATAATTTGTTTCTTGGAATTTTTTTTTTTAAGATTTTATTGGGAAATTGGGGGAAGGGACAGCATTGGGGAATCAGGGAAGAGGAACAGATAAGTTGCTGTCCTTTTGTTCTTCAGCCTAGTTGTGGAGGACGTGGCTTCACTGTCCCATGTTGGTATTGTGATCATTGCGCTTTTCCCAGCTGAGGCAGATCGGTTTCCGGCCACTGGACGGCTGCTCACAGCGGATCACGGCAGCTCATGGCAGCTCACACCAGCTGCCAGCCACTCACGGTAGCCTATGGCAGCCCACTGCAGCCCACTGCAGCCTACGCGGTCACTGGCGACTCACGGCAGTGCAGCTCCAGGTTGAGCTATAGTTCACCATCTTAGCTGTAGAGGGTGCAGCATCACTGGCCCATATGGGATCTGAACTGCCGGCCTTGATGCTCAGAGCTTGCACTCCCAAGCCAACTCTCAACCAACATGCCACTTGGCCGGCCCCATGATTTTTGGAATTTTTATTTTATAAACTATAATAGATCTAGATTATTGTGCTGGAGACATACATTTTTGATTGAATATGTTATTCAATCTAAAGAGTTGTGTGTGTGTGTCTGTGTGTGTGTGTGTGTGTCTAATGACTCACTAATAACGAATATGGAAAGTCTTTTTGTTAACTCAACAAAAGTCAATTACCTATCTCTGTTAGTAATAGCAGACACAAAACCTTTATTAATTGATTCTATTACTATTTTAAAGCATAATTTTGAGGACAATTAATTTTAAAACTTGATTATCATCACCACTGTGAGTAAAGCTTATACTGTTGGTCTAACTATGGATAAATCACATCAAAAACAGTTGATACAAATTTAATGCTTAATTTTTGAATTTTAATTTATTTAGACCTCTCTGTTTTTCTTTTTAACTATAATTATATGGTAAAATGAACACATATACCATTTTTTAAAATATAATTGCTAGGTTGTTTTTATATTCCTTAAAAGGGTTAATATAAAAATTCATTTTATTGCAACTGCAAACTATGTTAATGTTATAGTTTTCTGAAAATGTATTTAGTGACTAAAAACCTAAATAATATATTGCAAACCAATATGCATTGAAAATGTTCAACAGAACATTGATCCAACTTTTAGAAGTAGAGAAATACAAAACACTGTTAATTGTATAGTTTGGCACATCTGTAAATGCTTATTTATCTTTATTTAGCTACTAAATATAGCCCAGACTTTGGATATATTTATTATTACAATTTCTATATCATACTCCTGATATAGAAATAAGATCCAGATAGTGCATTATTCTGATTTTTGCCATCAATGAGCAGAAAAGTAAGTATTTATTTTATAATAATTTATAAATAACCCATGATAACATTTATTGCAATATACTTGCATTGTCTCATATATTCCCAAATCTTTTCCTTTAATCATGTCAAATAACTGACAACAGTAATAAAGAGCATGCATTGATTATAGACTGGAATTTTTATAGAAAAATCATGTAACCTTAAGACCATTTTATAGTTAATGCTACATAACATTAGGGCACAGTTTTCAAAATATCTTAGAAGAAAGTAAATTTAAAAATTACAAGTAAGTCATTTAGAAGAGAAATAAGGTCTTACTATATCCAAGGCATTTAAAGTAAGATGAGTAAGTTTAATGTAAATTTACACAATATTGTACCCTTGCTTTTCCATTCCTTAGAGTGTACTTTAAATTGACATATACTTTAGCCAATATACAATGCAAAGTTGAAGTGAAAAACAAGGTACCCAACATATACACAGAATAAAAGATAAACAGTTCTTAGGTTGTAGAAATTACAATTGATTTGATGTCCAATTAACCCACAACTTGATGAATCACAACTTGAGGGAATATTTAGCATATTAATTTGTTCTCATTTCCTTTTATTAATGAAAGAGTTTCCAGCTATATAATGAATCTCTGGAACTGATTAAAGTACTGATTAAATAAAGACATGGTATGGCTTTGTTGTATTGTAGGTTTCAAAAGGAGAACAATGAACAAAATGATGAATTAAAATAATCTCCTAATTTATTTTAGCATTTAACTGGGACAAAATATTGTCTAAGTCATTAATTTTACCAAGTTAAATTTTACATATGAGGATAACAATTAAATGCATTGATGGAAAGAAATTAAAATTAAAATGCAATTTAAATATCAGTCAATTTAAAAGAGAATGAACTATTTTTTAAAAAGTAAGAAACTAAATCAAATACATTTCATAACATATTTTGATAATTTAAATTTTAACATTCAAAATTCAAAGAGGCAAAGTATCTTGTAGGTCTGATCCAATGAATTGTTCATTGAGCTCATGAAAACATGTAGACATATATATAACATATCACAAATATTTTGAGAAAAATATTTCCACTCAAATCAAAATATTCCTGGGCTTTTTATTTTAATGTGGTAAATTTTGTTGAACAGAGTATAATTTTTAAGAAAATTAACATTAAAAAATAAAACCCTATAAAGTTATGATCATGTTTTATTGTCTAAAGAGATTTAGAGGAATATTTAATATGTAAATATTGGTGCTTCAAACATGATTTGTTACTCTTTACAAAATAATTTTTCTCTTTGAAATTTATTAATATTTCTTAATGTTTATACTCACAAAGGATTAGAAGAAACTCCACTCCATTTAACTCCATAAAAGATGTAATTTCTAAGATTAATGACAAATATATAATTTATTAAACTAGCCATTAATATAAATAAGGTTTCATAAAATTACTGGAAAACATTCCTTTTTAGGTGTTTTGGAATAGATTTATAATAAAGGGAGAATAGGCTCCTCTACTAGCATCATGATGAGCCAAACAAATATTGCAGTTTTTTCTTTGCAACACTCATCTCAAGCTTCTTTTATGGGCTGGCTGAGTGGCTCAGTTGATTAAGAGCTCACTCAGGAGTGCAGGCTCTGAGCAACAGGGTTGCTGGTTCTAGTTCCAGCCTGAGCTGAGCTGCCAACAGGTGGCAGGATGGCTCACCTAAAAAAAAAAAAAAAAAATCTCTCAGTCTATTTTTATTCTTGTTAACTTCCCATGTTATCTTTCATATCATGTCATAGAGTTGGGGTTTTCTTTTATTTTGAAGTCTATCCAGCAGTTTTCTAAAAGTATCTTGTGAACTCTGTAATAACTCATGTTCAGAAATGTGCTCCTCTAATGATTCAAATTTGTGCCAATATTGCCATAGTTTGCATATTTTTGATAGGTACTCTGTTTATTTGTTTTCTTTTCTAGTTATTCTTTTTTACAATGGGTAAAAGTCTGTCCAGGCCAGGTGTTGATCCAGAGAATTAATGACGGCTGAGCCATCATAAAGCAACTGAGTATTGGCTGAGGTATGAGTTCCTGCATTAACTTGAAGTAACTCCACTTACGTTTCTTCTGTTTTCACCAATTATGACTTTGATAAATTTTCAAGAACCAGCTTTATTATGTGATTCTTCTTTGCCAATATATTGTTTACATTAGGTAAATACCTGCTTTAACATTGTGCGTGGAATTCAAAGCTTTTGGATCAGTCATTTCAACGTTTCATTACACAGGCAAATACAATTAGTACTCACTCATTTTAAAATGGCTCTTGAGGCTTTATTCATATGCATTATTCTCCAAATTTAAGACAGTGCTCTTTGGTACCACAAGCCCAAATTTTTTGTATAATTTCTTCTTGCCTGAGTATTTTTTCCTCTCTCAACATTCCAAACTATTGCACTGTGGCTTCTGAAATCACCTCTCCATAGCTAATGAAATGACCCACCCTCAATCTGTGAATGTTCTACCCTTCAAGTTGTAACTAAGCATGTACTTACCCCAAGGGTACCAGTTACTCTGAAGCTGTTGTAAGTAAAGTAATGATTGCTTGCTTTACCAAAGTCCCTGTGAATTCAAAACAAAACAAAACAAAATGTATTTATCCTATATACAGACTGACATATATAGATATACAGATATACCGATGATATAACTAAGATATGTATGTATCCTAGTATCTCAAAAATGTATCCCTGAAACATATGGAAAACTACTTCTTGATTATCTATCTTTCTAACTAATGTATATATTTGGACCTGATTTCCATACATCTCAAGTACAATCAACATCTGTCTTGCAGTTGCATATTTGCACTTATTTTTAAATTTAAATATTTGGAAATCCCTAAGGCTCATTACCATCTATTTGCTCCTGCTCTCCTGAAATTATAATCTTTTCTTAGGGAATTTTACACACACACACACACACTCTCTCTCTCTCTCTCTCTCTCTCTCTCTCTCTCTCTCTCTCTCTCTCTCTCTCTCTCTCTTTCCAATTCTGCAAAGGAATCAGAAATGTATTGCTGATTCACTTCTCTGTTCACCAACCCTTACATCTAACTACCTGATTGGCATAATTTCTCGAATGTCTTAGAGTTGTCTCAAGCCAGCTCAACATGCTCAACAGAGAACTGATGATCTTCCTCATGTAAAGCATTCTGCTTCCTGTCTCACTGAATGGAACGCCTTGCCATGTAGTGTCACATGACAGAAGTGCAGCATCATCCTGCCGTCATCCCTTCACTTATCTCGTGCACTCTGATCATCAACTTATGTCAATTTTACCTGTGAAATATCTCTGACATTTGAAATTCTCTACTTACCCACTTTCATCTAAGTTATTATATCTCTGTGTGCATCCTGCCATAAGATCTAATTAGCCAATGGGTATCTAAAATAGTTCTTGTCAAACATGTTCTTCCTATTGTGACTAAGGTTCTCTTCCCAAAGAATGACTGTTCAAACTGGCCTGCATAAATCCCATTAATGCATCCCTATTGCTCTTAGGAAAAACATGGAACTAAATTTGGCCAGAAAAGTCCTGTATTACCTGGTACTGTCCCTGATTCTCTCATAAATAGCATTATTTTCACTTTCCTACCAGAAGGACCTCCTGAATTTCTCATTCATACGCTATCTCTACCCAACCAGAGCCTTCAAAAGTCCTCTCTCTTCCTTCTTTTTTTTCTTAATTTTGCCTAATTAATGTCTATCCATTTTTCACATCTCAATTCATATTTAATTTTTTCAAAGAACATTGTCTGATTTTTCTGATCTTTCTGATTACATTAAATATTATTACTATAGGCTCATAGTTTGTGACACTTGTTTCTATTTAAACGTTCATTTTCTGTAATTGGTTATCTGGTTTGAAACTGTCATTACTTTCCCATAACCACAATAAAGGCAAGGGATTATGTCAGCTTTTACTTTATTATAGTTTTCTCATCCCCAGATCAAAGTTTCATATATCACTGGTACTATAAACACTTTTTCAATTAATGACCGACTGACTGACTGACTGAATGAATCATTGAACAGAGATTACTTTTTAAAGTTATCAGTGTTTTACGTAATGTATAATGTATCCACGTTTTCTTGACACCCTTTCATATTTTTGAAAAAGTACACCTCTCCCAGTCTCTCACTTTTTCTAGCCATGTGGTATACTTGGAGATGGATTTCCTCAATGTATTTAAGTAGAGGAAAGCTGTCGAAGGAGCCATAATTGGTTCTTAGACATACAGGTATTAGAATATTCTTTTTAGTCTATTCCTTTGTGCCCTGGTGTTAGAGGCCATCAGTCTTAAAAGCTTTTCTGAACTTCTTATCCTCACCTTTATGTTCTGATTTCAATTCCTTTTAAATATCTTTTGAAATGAATGTGAGATTCATGTTATTTATTCAACACATAGTGAGTCTGTGGGTATTATGGTTTTGTCACTCTTCTAGGCTCTGAACAAATATTGGTTTAAAAAAAGAGGCCACTGATTTCATGAAGGTAAATTCTTATGGGAGAGGAAAAAACTCACATGTACGTGAAATGGTGAAAAGTGCTATTAAAAATAGTGTATGAAAAAAAGTCATGGGAAAGGATGTAGTTTAAAAGATTATCCAGAATTTCCTTTTTAAATAGAAGACCCTGGAGCAGAACCCTCATGAAGAGATATAGTAAGCCATATAGATTCCTATGAAAGACAGGTTATAGAATAAGTCTGGAGTACAATAAATCTGGGGTACAGTGAATAGTAACAGTTAAGGTCAGAGCAGTAGCTAAAACAAGATTATTTTAAATGCGTAAGCCATGGGAAGAACTTTCCCTTTTCCTCTGAGTAAATTGGGAAGGCATTGGAATTAAATACTTAAGAAAAAGTAAAGTTAAAAAAGTTTAAAAAAATAATAAGATACATATAACTTGTATTTTAAAAGGATAAGTTTGACTCCCTTATAGAATGGAAATTAAGGAGTAAGTGTGAAATTGAGGAAATCAGTTTGGGAGCTATTATAAGAGGCAAAGAGTGAGCTATTGGCTTGCATAGGATGGTAGTTGTGAGTTAAGGAGACAGGGTTAAACAGAGCATATTTTGAGGATACACCCAACAGGATTGCTGATGCGTTGGATTAAGGTGTGAAAAAAGAGAGTATAAAAACAACTTTTGCTTTTCTTTTATATAATATTTTTTTATTTCATTATACTTGGATTTACTTCTTCAGATGATATATTAATTTAGTGAACTGCAGTTTTCTGATTTATCTCTTTTCCCCAAGGTATTATTTTGATTTTGATATTACTATTAATCTTTTCCAAATTTCTGGTTATTTTAAATAAAATATCTTTATTTCTCTTGAATAGCCATATGCCAAAACATTAATTATGTGTAGAACAGCTTAGGTTGAATGCAGCATCATTTAGCATAGTCTGCAATCAAAAATGATTAAGACTAGTTTTACCATTTCAAATAGAAGGCGATTCAGAATATTATCCAAGTGCCATCAAAGTCTCTATAAAATGGGATTCTCAAACTGGAAATCAGTCTTCTGGAAATGGTTGGGTAGTTAGAGATGAATGAATGTTAAATTTCTTGATTTACCATATTTGAAACTAATTTAATCCCTATTTTGAACAAGTGTCTCCATGATGATATTGCCTCCCATTTCAGTACATGCATTTCTGCCATTGTCTCAGTGGAAAAACTCTTTTATCTCTGTGTGTGTGTGTGTGTGTGTGTGTGTGTGTGTGTGTGTGTGTGTGTGTGTGTTTAATGTACTCCTAGCAGGTAGATGTGCTGGTCTATGGTAACGTGCTGAAAATTAAGTATAATTCTACAATAGTTCTGACTCAGAATATATCATGTAGCAGAGTTATGAGAAAGATAATACGGAAAACTTGAACCAAAACACATTAAATGTGGTCATAAAAAGAGACAGTCAATTATGGCTTTGCAAAGCCATTGGAAAGCTGAAAAGATTGTTGGTATAAAAAGCTAATCTGTTTCTATTACTGACTAAGGTGTAAGATAATTATATTTACGTTATCAAGGGTGATCAGGCAATGGATATAAAAGAGATAAGAACAGATGAACCAATCTCAGTGTTATCTAATATGTGTCTTCCACAGAAAGGTATTAAGAGGAAGAACAATATTGTTATTCTACTGTGAAAAGGAAATTATGAAATTTTAAAGTTGTGCCAATAGAAGCAAGAGAAGTGAAGAGACGGATGAAATTGATCACTCTAAGCAGTTTGTTTCAGTAATTCAGTCTGCTCAAAATAAATGTTTATGATAGTAAGTCAGTAGCACATGCAAGATGCTAATTTATGAATGTGGGAACGAACTCCCTCCAAAATACTGTATCAGAAAATATATTTTCAAGCTGGCATACTATGGAAGAAATGCCTTCAGTTTCTAGATGAATGATTACTAACAACAGGTCAGGTGTAGTTAATCCTATTTTCTCAACATTCTGGTTAAGCTTGTGTAAGCATAATATACACAGAAATACATAGTTAATATAAAATCACGCATTACAGGAAAGTAAAATTTGAGGATAATAAATAATTGTATTCCCACATTACAAATATAAAGCTAATTTATATTTACATTTATAAAAGGTTTAAGACTTAAAGGTATGTGTTTTGATAACCACTGGTTTATTTTTTAATAGTCCTAATAAAACATATTTGAATGCTCAACTATTTCACTACTGAACAAAACATCATGACAGAGTATAACTATAAGAATGATGGAGAAATCAATGCCCATTGCTGTGAATGTGATGAGGACGGAATTTTATAGTTTAAAATTATACACTTCCTATTAAAAAAAAAAAGAATAGTAACAGCATAGTGTGTTATAAAATATAGTAAGATAATATAACATATTAAAATCTTGGACAACAGTAGAATATTTCTAAAACATTTCCTTAAAAATTTAACTAATATTCTATGCGATTGAAATTCAATTCTAGAAGTATACTGTCCAATATGGTAGCCAGTAGTAGTAGTACTAGACCAGTATTGGCAACCATATCTTACAGCACAACCATGGAACATTGCTATCATCACAAAAGCTCTGTAGGGCAGTTCTATTCCAAAAAAAAATAAAGTGTATAAAAACTTACCCATATTATTTTATTATCTTTGTCCTTTACTAAACAAGTAAACCAGTATGGATATTTAATATTAGCACATAATTTGCTTTTAAAACATAAAACACATAGCTATTATGAATGCAAAGTGTCACAGCTACGACATTTCTTTTCTTTAGCTGTTTTACTAGGTCAATTCATAAAATAAGAAGGTAAAATTAAATCACTATTGGTTAACCATCTCCTAGCAAGGAGACTTTCATTTCATCTTGTCTCTCAAGTACGCTGAAACTCAGACCAACTAATTTTTCTTCAGTGTCAAAGAGAATATAATATAAAGCAAGGAAAGTAGAGGACTTGAACTTTTCAGGATGTTACTTTTATTCACTATTCAATTACGAAAATATATCCTCATGTAACTTTTGTAGAACTCTGAAATAATTGTATAGGACAATGTTTTCAGAAATGAAGAGCTCCTAGACTTACACACAGACTTCATTTTCAAACTAATACTTCCAGTGTCAAAATTATTTCAATTATAAGATATCTACTATTGTTATAAGATTTAATTCTGTAATAGTTATATGCTATTGTTTTAAAAATTATGAACTGTCAATACTTGCATTCATCCAGGTTTTTCCAAACCCACATGGCAACCACTATTTCAAAATAATGGCAAAATAACTAGTCAGAGTGCATCTGTTATTCTGTGTTCGAATCAGGATTTCATTCTTTGAAACTATTTATTTCTTGAACTTGGAGGGACACTAAAAATCTTTAGTGGCTTTTTTTTTTAATTGTGATTACAAGGCATTAGACATTCTTTACCATTGCTTCAGAGACTACAAATCAATTTTAACCTCCTTGAGTTTAGGTTTCTTGTTTATCTATTACTCTACTATATTATTTTTACCTCACAGGACACTAGTGTATATGGTAGATGTATGATAATTATGTGTTCAGCTGAATTAATAAATAACACCTTATGCTTATAACAGGCCTGGTTTCTAATTGTTGATCAATAAACATTGGTCGAGTGAATTAAAATATCCTAAGGAACCTACAAGAATGGAATAATCAGCTATATTCACTCACCAACATAAAAAATAAAGTGTTATTTTCTCAGTTGAGTTCACTTATGCTAATTAAAATAGTAAATTTCCCCAGAATTTTATTTTTCATCTAATGCAACTATAAAAGACTTACACAAAAATAAATGAGTTGGCAAATCCATATCTTTGAAATATTTTCGTTTCTTTCTGTGATAGCGCACAAAAATGGTAGCCTGGAACAGAAAGAGTCCATTTAAGCATCAAATAGTTTTATAGCAAAAGAACAGTTGGATAAGTATTTAGACATCATTCTCGATTTATGTGTTTTAATATATTAAACCACAGAATGTGGAGCTATATAAATGTACTGCTTTTATGATTGTAAAGAAAAAGTCACTTACACTGTCCAGACATTAGTTTACTCAGCTAAAAAAAATATAATGAATTATATCTCTCTGAGTCCAAAACTTTCTATAAATATGAATTTATAAATATTAATTTATAAGTATTAAATTAAATCAGTGTTGTGATCATTCTTTGAAAGTAAGAACTTAAATATCATATATAAAGTACTCAGGAATAGCATTTAATAGCATTTTTAGTCATTGATTAAGAATTCCATTTAGAAACTCTTTAGATAAAAAGGCTTTTTTTTTTTTTAACCACATGTCTACTATATCACTTGATGCTTTGCCAAATACTCATTGGTTACTGAGCAATACTAACTGAATATATGGTTTATAACTGAATTGTGACCAGCAGCGGGCACATTATTTTGTAAGTTGTCCTTTAGGACATAGATTGATGCTTTTGTTCTCTATGAAAGCCAGCATGATCTCTCAGCAAGGATTGCACATTAATTTTTTGTAAATATAGTATGATATTAATATTGGAAGCTCTTGGAAATTATTTAAATCTTGTCATGTGTTTTGCCCTCATCGAGTGATGATTGATGAGGCAATATTTGCAATGTGTAATAAGTTTCATGAGTGAAAGTTGTTGAATAAGTAATAGAGCACAAGCTATTCTTGTTAAGTAATAATTAATTTGAAATTTCCCAATTTCCTTTCCTTCCTAAGAATCTTGGTAAACCAAGTAGTAAAATATTTAGGACATTTAAGAAACCACATTAAGAAAATTGTCTTGTTTTCCCCAAAGACATTTGATAGCTCTCGATTTCTGTGTTGAGATATTTATCTCTGTGCAAGTGCCTTAACAATTGATGTTTATATCCCTTTAAATGTAAATGAGTTGTTAAGACTACATAGCAGTATCTTTTTCTAGTCCTTTTTTTATAGAATGTAGAAGGTGTGATCACACAACATAGTGAATATTTAAATAAAAAAAATTATTACAGTAAAAGACACATTGCCATTAATCCCCCTCAAAATACTCCATCGTTTGAACACTTATCCCATCGTTCTTGCCACTTTTTGAAGCAATTCTGGAAGTCCTCTTTGGTGAGTGTCTTTACGAGCGTTTAAGAAATGATGTGCATGGCCTGAGAAATGGGTAAATGATTTCATCCTCCATCATGGCAATGCTCCATGTCACACATTGCTTCTGGCACGGCAATTTGTGTCTCATAAAAACATTGCAGTGTGTCCTCATTTACCTTATTCACCAGATCTGGCACCATGCAACTTCTGGCTCTTCTCCAAAGTCAAAATGTTTCAGGACATGGAGGCAGCCATGAGAGCACAACTAAAGACACTCACAAAAGAGGACTTCCAGAACTGTTTCAGAAAGTGGCAAGAATGATGGGATAAGTGTGTTTGAAGTGAGGGGGAGGGTTCTAATGAGGATTAATGGCAATGTGTCTCTTACTGTAATTATATATATATATATATATATATATATATATATATATACACACATACATATATATATGTGTGTGTGTATGTATATATATATATATATAATTATTTAAACATTCACCATATTGAATGATTATACCTCATGTTTACCTCCTGGCTGTATTGGAATACAGTGATGCTCTGCAATAATCAGTGTTGGTAGTGTTGTGGGTATTCTTGAAATTGACTCATTTTAAAACCCCTTCTGAAATAAATCCTGTTTTTCTCTCTTGAGTCTGTATCTGGGAGATATTTTCTTGCTATTTTTCCCCTTGTGTAAAAGTGTTGAATTAAAATTAACCTAAAAAGAAGATATGTTCTTACTCCAAATACTATCGTGGATGTTTTATCTCTTGAAAGATTGAACAAGAGAATTCTGGATTGTATGAACACCTGCCCCCTGATGATCAGGATACCCCATAAAAACTTGTTGTATGAAGTAAACATCTAGACCCTTCTACCACACTGGTTCTGAGATCCATGTTACCCAAGCTACACCATTAAGCAAAGCTTTGGAAAATTCTACTCTAGGAAATAAGACCTTTTCTTAAGAAAAGGGGCTAAAGATACAAATGGCTGTTGCCTATAATGCTTTTTTTTTCTCCTTAATCTAAGCAGTGATTATCCTTTCTCAGCCCTTGCTCTAATTCTTTCTTCCTATTTAAATTGGAAGTTACTTAACTACAGCTTCAAGCACCCCTATCTTTAGAGTTATGAATCTAATTTTTATAATCAGCATACCTTTCCTCAAGGTTTGGAATGTTGAGAGGAAACAGAAGTCATTTCTTTCTTCCTTCCACAGTTTGATTGTCCTATGGTTTTGTTTATTGTTGCTTGATTTGTGAAACTATTAGGCATTGATAACAAAGTGATATTAGTTACATAAAGTTTCCATTTTGACTATGTTCTTTACTAGCCTAAACAATACATGATTTATTCAATGTGGTAATATGGAGATTTTTAGGAATACATTTTTTTGACATTTTATTTTCTTTCAGTGGAAATTGAATTTTTCAAGTAATACTTCTTCTTGAGGTAATATCTACCATATGATTACAATGATGATGATGATGATGAGATGATGATAGTAACATATTCCCAAAATGTTTTATTTATTTGATAATTAAGTTTATTTTAATATAGTGAGGTATCACCCATTGTCTTAAATGTTAATTTAATTAACGATATTTTAGGCAATTTTTTTTTCCTTCTATATAATGTCCTCAATTTCAAATGCCCTCCACTTGAAGTCATTTTATGATTTTTTTTGTTTTATCTGTTTGCTGTTTTATTTTGCTTTATAATTTTATTCTCTTACACTGATGTTTGCAAATCAGAATGCATAAATTTCAATTTCTTTGACTGAATTTAGTTATAGAAATATAAGTCATAATAATATTTGATACAAAGTGTGTGGAAGACACTTTTAATTGACATAGGCATTCAAAAGCCTTGTGAAAAATGATCATTCTCAGCAATTAAGGAACAGAGGGTTAGATGACCTTAATATGAACAATGGCCATGGAAGTACTATTTAAATGAGAGAATGAGAGACCAGGACTAGTCTGATCTTGATATGATTAGAACTTCTCTATAAAATCCATACATTTTTGTCTCCCAGGAACATAAATAACAGCTTTTCACACAGCTTATAAGTTCCATAAAGCTTTTCAAATATTTAAGTACAAGAAATGTTTGTTATTTTCTTGGTCATATAACATTTTCTATAGGAAATCAAAACTGATCATTTAGCTATAAAATAATTCATACATCTTGTATGAATTAATCCAGCTCCCCATATGATATAAAGTGTGAATTTTCTTGCTGCTCAGAATTCATTTTGGCTGCCTGTTTTATGAATGAGGATGATGATCATAATCATGAAAATAATCATTGTATTTGAAAACAATATAATATCAAGTTTATTTTCTCCAGAATTCATTCGCTGAAAGAGAAGAAAACTAGAAGTACTTATGTCACCCTCTTGAATTGTTAATTTTTAAAGTCACTAATCTGTAGCATGGAGGTCACAACATGAATTTAAGGTGTGAATAAATTTAACATTATCTAAGACATCATCAGAATATGTGTGTGTGTGTGTGTGTATGTGTGTGTGTGTGTGTGTGTGTTTTCTAATTGTAATTCTTCTATACAACAGAGAAATATCTGGCAGGCTTTGTACCCAAGCTTTAGTGTGAACAAACTAGATAAGAATATTATAAATATAAGTGAACATACATAAAAAAAAATGATGAAAAGTGGGGAGAGACTTTCAACTTCATCAAAAAGGATGAAAACAATCAGTGTCATTCAAATTCAAAAGAATGATGTTGGTAAAGAAGACAATTTTGTTTGCAGACATCAAAGATGGTGGTATTAAAAATAATTAGCAATGAAAATGAAAGTTAATGGACTGCCTGTCATTGTTCCTCAAATATACAGCGCTAATAATATTAGATGAGTGAGGAATTTCATGATGTATTTTAATTTAATTTTCTTCACATATTTAAGACAAATTACAAATTCAAAACGGGAATGGAAGTTGTAAACCTCCAGAATAATCATTAAGCAATTTATAGTAACACAATTTTCATAAAATGCTATGAAGTGCCAAGTGAATGGTAAACAAGTGGATATCTTATATTGAAATACTACATAGTCATGGTCCAAATGACCTAATTGTCTACAAGCATTTGAAATGAGAAATGTATCAAATATCTTTGTATTTAAAACAGATATCATTAGGATGACTATAAAACCACTAATTCAATAGTTAAATGACTTTGTTATTGAGTGTGGTTTAAAGCTTGTAGATCAAATTGAATTGTGGTGCAGTCATTTCTCTATGACACACAATATGTGTAATAGATAAGTTGGAAACTCTGATAGTTTATAATCTTACTTTTAAGAAACTTCATGAATAGTAGTAAAGATGATGTCTTTGTTGATTACTTGTATTTATGTTAGCAATAAAAATGCTTTCAGAGCATTGTAGAATACTCAGAGCTGTCATAATACACCCCTATATTAGGTATGCAATACATTCTTCACACAATCGAATATATTTTACTTTAATTAGATAACTAGTCAAAATATTCTATTTTCTATGGGTCAAGTATAGATTTTTAGAGGAACACATGCACAAGTATGTTTAATAAAATCTATAATTGGTTGAGGAATTGATATCTTTATTAATTGAAAAATAATTTAGTAGCTATCCATTTCATCCATTTGAGGGTGTCTATCGCAAAGCTACTCCCTGAAATATGAAAACAAAGCATGTGCTTTATGTACATCCTGATAAGGAAATTTCTATTTTATTAATACATTTTGTAACTAACAAATGTTATACAGAGGTGCTCAATTTTAAGTCCTTAATTTGACATTTAAACATAACATTAATTAATTTACTCATTCAGGAGACATTTGGGGCACGTTTTTTTGTGTGTTTTTGTGTTGCAAGGGGGGATACATAAATGTCTAAAGCAACTCACTTCCACTGCTGAGCTTAGGGAGACTGACTTACATTTCAATTTCAGAACACTGACATGATGGTAGTAGATATAAATGTGCAATACGCATGCATTTTCATATTTTTAAAGTTATGGCACAGACTGATATTTATTCAGTCATGACTATAGGTTCAAGCACGTGTTAAGCACTTTGTGTCAATTAGCTCACATAAGAACTTGTAAAACCTATGTGACAGTTACTATTATAACTCCGATTTTAAAGACAAAAGAGCTGAAGTTCAGAGAGTTTATATAATTTGCCCAGGGTCTTGCCAGTTTTAAATTCATACCCAGGATTTAATCCAAGCAGTGTTACCCCTGACCCTGCAGCGTTACACACTGTTATAAATTTTATTTATCAGAAAAAGCTCTAGCCAGAAGTCATTTTTCTGATTCTTATAATGACCTGCTCTCAATTTAGAGAAGCAGTCACTAACAAATGTTAAAAAAGAATGTTAAAAGAAAACTAAATTTGGTAAAGTATAGTATACTATTATTTCCAGATTAAGCATTTTAGACATACTCATTCAGTCATTTAAAACATCATCAGAATAAAATTTGTAGGCATAATGTTAATCAAAATTAAGTAGATTTTTTTTTACAGTGAAAAATTTTTATATTTAAAATTAGTCAGCTGAACTCAGTTTAGATGATCTCAATTTCATTGGCAATATCTGCAGCATCATAGTAAGGAGCCAGTTCAACATATGCCTTCTTCTCTCCATCAGGCCTGATAAGGGTGTTGACCTTGGCCAAGTCAATGTCATAGAGCTTCTTCACAGCCTGATTGATCTGGTGCTTGTTGGCCTTGACATTCAAAATGAACACCAGTGTATTGTTGTCTATCTTCATGACTGACTCAGTAGTTAGGGGGAATTTGATGATGACGTAGTGGTCAAGCTTTTTTCTCCTGGGGACTCTCTTCCAAGGATATTTAGACTGCCTTTAGAGCCGCAGTGTCTTGGGTCTTGGGAAGGTGCATGATGTGTGGATCTTCTTTTTTTGTTTGTGGCTGTGGACACCTTTCAGCACTGCTTTCTTTGTCTTCAAAGCCTTTGCTTTGGCTTCAGCTTTGGCTTTGGGAGGGACATGAACTTCCTTCTTCACTTTCAGTGCCATTTCTGTGAAAAGTAAATAGAATTTTTGACCCTATAATATATTGTTAGAAATATAACATGTCTCTAAAAGTAATGATATATTTTTGATATCAGACATTTAAAAAATCTGATGTATATAATTTGATATGGAAGAGATGCTGGGAAAAAAGAGACACACAGTGCTAGAAAAGAAGGGGAATGAGGAAAATACCCTGAGGAAATTTTACTGAGATGAAATTGGAAGGATGGCTCAAAAATTAAAAGATCAAAATGAAAAACAAACAAACAAACAAACAAATAAAAACCCAAATGCATTTCAGGTGCAAAGATCCCATGAGGGCAAAAAGCGACACATGGGAGAACCTGATGTTGGCACATATGCACATATGACAGCCTTCCACGTTCTTTTCAACGTGCCTGAATAGGGAGATTAAAGACAGAGTATTCAGTACTAATAGAGGACAGTAATGAGTTAGCATCTTGCTGAAGGATAATGAGAATCGCGTATCAGATAACTTGAATCAAAGCATGGAGATGGTGATAGTGGTCAAAGAGCACTATTTGATTGGTGAAGGTAAACTTTTAGTGCCACTTTGGAACCTTTGAGGTTTATATCATCAGACATGTATTGAATTAGAAGTCATTCTGCTTTGCAACTTAGGAAATCCCAGATGGGAGAGCTGGCCATACTGAATGAAACAAGTCAGATGGTAAATTTTTTTCAGATAAAGGCATAGCTCATGTTTTTAAGACATACTCAGACAGGGTAAATTGTGCATATTGATGTTTTCAAAGGATGTGTGCATTGTACGATAGTGCATGTAATATGTATATGTGTATATAGACATAGATATGCCAATATATACTGATGTGGTATATACTATTGGTTCTATTTCTCTGGAGAAATGACTAATGTACAGTGAATTTTATTAGTTTTTGAAAGAATCTCATATAGACAGCCTCAGGGACTGTTTCATTAGTTATTTAGTTTGGCAGCTTGGTCCAAGCTAGTTTGTACATTCCTGACCTTCCCTGTACAGTGTATAAAACTTAACCGGAGGGAACAACTTTGAAGTCAGAGAGAAGTTATATATCTATCTGATTTTCATCTTCAGTATCTCTACTGAGATTGCAGCCACTCACTTCATATATAACATAAAATGTTTTTATATGCATTTATGAATAGTAAAAACAGTATTGAAAAAACATATTGCCAAATATCACTTGTCAGTTATAATATTTATTTTTAAGAAGAGTATTATCTTTCATATTATGAAAATAAAGGTTGTAGTACACAACATAAATTGTTTTACTTCCACAAGCTGTGTGATATGTTAATGACATTAAGAACACAAAAGCATATATTGACATGCTGTATCAAACACATTTTCTTAGAAGCAAGTTGTTAGTACTATTAAATATGATATGTATAAAGATGATGGTATAACCATTGTTTGTTCAGTTAGAATCAGAAAATAAAAGTTAAAAATTATATATTTATGTTCAAAAGATTAAAATAAACTTGCGGCACTGCCCTTTTATGGATTGAGTTAGCTTCTCTGTATTTTAAATATACATAAAAGTGAGCTTTTGTTTGGCTTCTTACTTTCTTATAGTTAATTATATGAAATGATTTGAAGAAAAATGTCAACTAATATGAATGAATTAAATATCTAATTTATAGATCCAAATATATATTTGGAAAAGTTTGTACATTAATATAAAAATATTAGAGGCATCACACATAATATATGCAGTGAATAAATAAATGAAAAAGACATTAGATTGAAAATTCTGTGCTCTCCACTAACTTGCCTATATGATATGAAATTTAAGCAAATATGTTTTTAAATTATACTTTGCTATTTATCTTGTAGTACATTTTTTATTTAATTGCTGTGAACATATCAAGAATAGTTGATAATAAATTGCAATGAGTTACATGTTTAAATTATTCACTGGATTAATGATGAGAAAAATATTTTTACACTGTCTAAAAAAGCATTTTCAAGAAGCTAGATTGGAAAACTACTATTATAACATTCTAAAAACACAATATTAGAATTTCTGGTCCTTAATTATTTAATACAGATCAAGTGACCTGGCTCAAACTAGAAGTACTTATTTGACCATCTTTTCACCTGAGATATAGAACCAGTAGTTTTCAAGAAGACTGACGTGAGTTGTTAAGGGATTGCGAAGATGATCTTTGAATTTTCTCCTTAATCCTGAAGAAGAAAAAAAGAAAATGGATGTGTTTGGTCAATTATGAAAATATACCCATTTAACATTTTCAGTTAAGAAAAATAGAATTTCTAATAAGAATGTTTGGATAATACCTAATAAGAGTGAACTTGGTGGTATGAAAGTTGTTCCAACCCAACTGTTAAGAGTCACAGACATGAGTCACAGTAAACTTAGAAAAGGATAGTGAATAGAGAGTAAAAAAAAAAGTAGTGAATGAAATTGGAACTGGGGAACTACAATAGAGAATAAAATCCAAATGACTAAATTTTCAAATAAATAACCACACCAGAGTAACATAATACTATTTCAGTGGCAAGCAAAATCATAACTATACTTGATCATAAGCATAATCTTTTTAATTTATCATTATATTTTATTTTCTAGTATTTTGTTTAGGATTTTTGCATCTGTATTCATCAGAGATATCGGTCTGTAGTTTTCTTTTTTTGTGGTATCCTTACTGGGTTTTGGTATCAGGGTAATGTTGGCCTCATAAAATCCTTTAGGAGGTATTGCCTCCTCTTCAATTTTTTGGAAGAGTTTGGGGAAAGCAGGTATTAAAGCATCTTTGAAAATTTGGGTAGAATTTACTAGTGAAGCCATTGAGTTAGCTTTTAAAAAGTAACTAAGCTGCAATCTCTAACTCAAATTTATATAGGTTTAATTAACTGAAAATCACTAAGGGAAAAATATATGGTGCTAAGGCCTTTTCACATTAAAATATTTAGTATTTATTTGTTACATAAATTGAAGCCATAGAGGTTTACGATTTAGTTAATCTCACAACTCCTTGGGGACAGAACACATCAGGCCCCACAGGAGAACTCAGGGAGAGCACTGGGGTCAGCCACTAGGCAAGACAAAGAGGCGGGACTGTGGGTTCTGTGAGAAGGAGAGAGGAGACAGGACAAACACGGTTAGGATTGGCTTATTCAAACTCTTGCAGCCAGCTGTAGGGCATAGGAACTACCTTTGAGGATATGTGAACCTGAGGTGATCAGTATGAGTGTAAAGTCACCCAGAGTGTGAGAGCCCCATAAGGAAAGTGGTTGGGGGTGTGGACTTAATCTGCTTGCTGCTCAGTAGAGTGACCAGCCTGCAGCAAGGGCCTCAAAACTGGGTAAAGATAGCACACAGAAAACTACCCAAAGACTATATTACAAGTGGATTGCCAGTTTTCCTTCATTTCAGTCATTCCTGTGACTCTGTAATTTTATCTCAGTCCGAGCTTTAATAAGAACTGAACCTGGTAATAATAATGCTGAAAACCCTTTTCATATATGTGGTGGCCAATTTGATACTCATATTCATGAAGTAGCTGTTCAAACCGTCTATCTACTTTTATTTGGGTTTCTTTTTATGATACCTTTTAAGGTACTGTAATATAACATAATTAAAGAATAGATATGCAAGCCCTCTTCTTAAGAAAGTACAAGATATTACTGAGAGTAACTCATTACCAAACTATATAAACAAAATATTTGATATTTTACATGAAATTCATCTATGCATTCAGTGAAATTCCAATAGAAGTTTTGGCATTATTAGATAGAATTAACAAATGGCCTCTAGAATGTATATGGAAATACAGACAGGTAATAATAGGGAAATATTACTGAATCAAAAGAACAAAGTTGAAGGATATATATATATATATATATATATATATATATATCTCACATATGAAGATTTTTTTATTTATAAGTTACAGTAAGTAAAAAAAGTGTGGTATTGGTGCAAGAAGAGACAAGTAAAACCATGACAGGAAATGGAGAGTCTATGTGTTTGGCCATGTAATTTCCTACAAGGTTATTTCATAAAATGAGAGGAATGTTTTTCAAAAGTGATGGTGGGATAATTGCCTATCTATATGGAAAAACAGAATTAACCTTTATTTTTACATTAAAGAATATACAAAAATCAATTCCAAATGTATCATAGCATTATGTGAAAGATTAAAAATAAGTTCTCAGAAAATAAAATAAGAGAATATATTTACTGTCTTTAATTTCATATCTAGCCACAAGTAAAAGGAAATAAATATACATAATAGCGATACATATGACTATGGATAATATATACATCAAGATTAGGATATGATATACATATAATTTACAAAAATCAGTACATCTAAAGTATATTAGAATTGCCTGTGATATGGTTTTTAAAACCTTGCAATAAGAAAATTATTTCTGAAGTCAAGGATGTATAAGTTGATGAGCACTTCATGGACCAAGTGTGTAAGTATATAATGATCTGAGCAAAGAATGTTAACGTGTCCTGTTTCAAGGACTTCAACAGGTACAGGGATGAGCAACAAGGGGGAGAGTGGACAGAAACAGGCTTAGATGTATATATGTGGGAGATCAAGAGAATATCCATATTACGGAATTTTGACTTAATTTTTTTTGAAATTATTTTTTGTTAAATATTTTGTGGTGACATTGGTTAATGAAATGATATAGGTTTCAAGTATACAGTTCTATAATACATCATCTATATATTGTTCTATAATACCTCATCTATATATTTCATTTTGACTTGATTTTTAAGTCAATGAAGAATCATTGAAAGATTTTGTATAGTAGCATTTGTTGTTTAATTTGATTTCAGAAGGCTGGCCAAGTGGCACATTGGGTAAGAGCTGGCTTGGGAAGCCAGAGGGCCCTGGTTCAGATCCCACATATGAGGGCCAGTGACACTGCCCTCTACAGCTAAGATGCTGAACAACAGCTCAACCTGGAGCTGGGCTGCCCTGAGTCGCCGGCGACAGCGTAGGCTGCAGCCCCTGTGGCAGTGGGTTGCCATGGGCTACCGTGTGTGGCCAGCAGCCAGCGTGAGCAGTCAGCAGCCGCTGTGAGCTGCCGTCCAGAAGCCGGAGACTGATCTGCCTCGCCCGGGAAGAGCGCAATGAGGGTGCCAACTTGGGCCAGTGAAGCAACGTCCTCCACAACTAGACTGAAGAACAAAAAGGATAGCAACTTGTCTGTTCCCCTTTCCGCAATTCCCCAATTAAAAAAAAATTTTGATTTCAGAGACGTTATTTTGAACATATTGTTAAAAATGCGTTGGAGTGGAGTGGTAGACAGAATTCTAAGATGGCTCTGAAATCACCACCCACTGGTGTACCTGCCCTTGCATCATCCACTCCCATTGAATGTGCAAGTGGAACCTGTGGTTTCTTGGAACCAAAAGAATATGGCAAAGAATTCAGGAGTTTCCTAGAGTGAGAGACTTCAATGAGCAGAGAGAACATGTTTCTGGCTTAGAAGAAATAAGCTGTCATGTTGTCAGGGGGTCAATAAAAGGCACTTAAAGACCTGGAAGCAGCCCATGAAACTGAGAGTGGGCTCTGCCTGACAGCCAGTGAGAAAATGGGACCTCAGTCCTACAGCCACAAGGGACTGAATTTGCTTAACAACCATGTGAGTTTAGAAGAGGTAATCAAACTACAGAAAAAAAATGTGACACCCCAAAATTTTAATTGCAGCCCTGTGAGGTCCAGAGCAGAGGTCCAAGTTAAACTGTACACAGACTCTTGACCAACAAAAGTGTGAGAAAATGATGGCATATTGTTTTAAGTCTCGAATTTGTGGTGCTTTGCTTGTAACAATAGAAAAAATATTACAATTAGTGTATAAATAGACACAAGTTAGGAGAGAAGAGAGATCATTGGAACGCAAGAAATCATTTTAGATCAGGTAATACTACTCTAAAACAGAATTCTAAATCTATACTAATAGGATGGGTAGATCCTATGCCTTATTATATCTAGAACCTGGTACTTCACAGTATTTTTATCATCTGCTTTTATTCTTAAATCTTCAGCTTTTTCACTTCGAATGGCTGCAGTGAGAATCCATGAAGTGAATTGTTCTTTAGACTGTAGCTACAGGGACAGAAATTACTTTTTAGCTGTGAAAATTGATAATCAAATTTAGATGTAAACTTATTCCACTCCTTAAATAAAATCTTACAAATTAATTTTAGGTAATCTTTTATGGAGTATCAGTATTCCATGCACACCTCAAATGTAAGCACGTGCAATTTTATTTCAATCATGAAAGCAGAATAAATTGTCTTAAGTGTGTTTTGAATCTTTGCTATTAGATTAAGAATGATATTATTCGACCTTTCTAGAGTTTTTATAATGAATTGAAGCAAAACTCAGTGGCCAACGAAAAATAACCACCTTTCCTTTTGTTATCCTATGCCTTTTTCTAGATGTGTAAGTTTCCAAAAAATTGTCAAATTGAGAGTTTTCCTAAAATGTCTATTTGTTAATAATTTTAGTAGGAATAATACAAGAATGTAATCAGGAAAATAAATGCTGTGTCCTGCGTATGTACTTTTAAATAATTGTAAAGACTATGGCAATTTGCTCACTCCCATATTTACTTTAGTTAGCAGATTAAATGGATAAAGTAATATTCAGACTCCAAGGTAATTTCAGTCTAAACTCACTTTTAAAGTGAGAATACATATCGTTACCAAGTTCTGAAGTGAATAATTCTTTTAATATATCATTAATACATAATGCTATTAAATCACTTTGATATCTTATTTTTATGGTGCTCAGTTATGAAGGACACTTTTTCATTTATGTCATTCTTACTATTCTTGCTTTACATATTTTGCCAGGATAAATTGCTAAGGTTGACTATTGTAAAAGACACTTGCTAAAGTGATCTCAGTGAGTAAAAAATCCTCTCTCACTGAGTCTAGGCAAAACTGGTGATGAATTCTAACCAAAAGAATGTGGCAATTTGAAGGGGTTTTGCAGGTGCAGTTAAGGTCCCAAATAGTCTCAAATAGTCTTTGACTTAATCAAAAGAGTGATCATCCAGGATAGGCCTGACCCATCAAAATCGTCGGGTGACTGAGAAGAACAGCAGACCAAGTAAACATCAGTAGAGAAACAGGAAAATCTTAACTAAAAATCTTGGCATGAGGAAGGTGTGTGCAAGGTTTGTACAGGTGAGCCTTTTAAAAGTAGGTCCAGGCTCTCTACGATTAGAGTCAAAACAGCTGACACTTTTTCATGAGTGTTGGCTTTGAAAAAGCAAGCTACCAAGAACCTACATTTGCAAGGAAATTCTGCAAGACAGCTGAATAAAGATTAGAAATGGGTCCTTTCCCAGTTAACCCTCCAGATGAGCAAGAAACATGATTGACAGCTTGATTTCATCCTGGTGAGACCTTGAACAGAGAAGTCAGCTAGGTCATGCACAGACTTCTGGCCTACAGAATCTGTGAGATAAAAAATGGGTGTTGCTTTAAGTCACTAAGTTGGTGGTAAACTTTTTGTGCAGCAGTAGAAAATTAATATAACCATAGAATTTACATTTCTAGGGCTAGTCTCCTTCTTAAACCCCTTGTAGAAACTCCCAGATGGTTATAGACATCTCCAACATGACCTCCCCTGAAACTTCAAACTATTTTTTCTCAGACTCTTTGCCTGTCCTTTGCCTTTGAATGCTATTTTCAGTGAATGATAGCAAACGAGTAAAACACCTGGATTCCTCCTTCTCTTTTCCCTCTAATCAACTACTCCATGACCCCTGTGGCTTTAGTGAATATATAACAAGCTACTCCCTTAAAAACATCTTTCGAATCCTTCCTTGTTATCTTTCTTACCCTGCTTCAAGCTGGCCCCTTATTCCTTTCCTGAAGAGATTCTTCTGCCAAAGAAATCTTCCTCTTAGGTATTTAAAGCACAAGACCACATACACACCTAAAAAAGGCACACTTATAACCTGCTTCCAAAAATGTCAGATCCAAAATTTCAGTTACAATATCCAGACAAGAAGACATTGCTGTGAGTCTCCCACAGTGACCTTTCACAGAACTATCACTCACCCCAGTTCTGTAATCCTTTGGACTTTTGTTTCTGCCTTTTATAGAGAACTGATAATTAAGTTCGTGAAATGGCCACCGTGCGCTTACATTGGCAGCACTGCACAAACAGCTCAGTAAGGTTTCATAATCTTGGTATATCAGTGTCTCACAGCTGTGTTCGTGTTGACATGTGGTGGTGTCTTGCTGAGTTCATTATTGTTGTTGTGCGTTTTTGTGTGCCATCACAATAATGTCTGAACTTGAATTAGAGCAAGGAGCAAACATTAATTATCCTATTAAACTTGGCAAGAGTGGAAGTGAAATCAGGGACATGTTTATCCAAGTTTATGGGGATAATGCCATGAAGAAAACGGCAGTGTACAAATGGATTAAACATTTTCTGAGGGAAGAGAACACATCAATGATGAAGAGAGGTCAGGGCAGCCAGAAAGGAGCAGAACTGATGAAAACATTGCAAAAATTTGTCGAATTGTGTGTCAAAACCATTGGCTGACTGTGGGAAGCATAGCAGACCAAGTAAACATCGATAGAAAAACAGTTAGGAAAATCTTAACTGAAAACCTTGGCATGAGGAAGGTGTGCACAAAAATGGCCCAAGAGTAATTCACCGATGAACAAACGCAAAGGAGAGTAGAAGTTTACCAAGACCTTTTGGAGAGGCAAGATGATGTTTTGGGCCGTTATCACTGATCATGAAACATGGATGTACCAATACAACCCTGAAACAAAGCTCAAAGTGCACAATGAAGTCAGCCAATTCTCCATGAACAAAAATGTTTCGTTAGTCCAAATCAAGAGTCAAAATGATGTTGCAAAACTTTTTTGATATCAGAGGGATTAGTCATTATGAATTTGTAACAATTGGACAAACAGTTAACCAAGTTTACTATTTGGAAGTGCAGAAAAGGCTGCATGAAAAAGTTAGACGACCTGAACTTTTGCCAACAATCCATGGCTCTTACATCATGACAATGCTCCAGCTCACACAGCACTGTCTGTGAGGGAGTTGTTAAGCAGTAAGCAAATAACTGTATTGGAACACCCTCCCTACTCACCTGATCTGGCCCCCGATGACTTCTTTCTTTACCCAAATTTTAAGGAAATATTGAAAGGAAGACATTTTGATGACATTCAGGACATCAAGGGTAATACGAAGACAGCTCTGATGGTCCTTCCAGAAATAGTTCCAAAATTGCTTTGAAAGGTGAACTAGATGCTGGTGTCCAGTACTCCAAGGGGAGTACTTCAAAAGTGACCATAGTGATATTCAGCAATAAGGTATGTAGCAAGTTTTCTAGGATGAGTTCATGAATGTATTTGTCAGATCTCATTTATTTCATATTTATTGTGAATCATATATTGACATGGCTCTTTCAGATGCTAGACTCTAACTCTCAAGAATAAAGGATATGTCATAATATTGTTTGTATTTCAAAATTTGATCTGTGATGAACATACCATAAATCTTTCTTAGATGTTGTTTATATAAATAAGGATTCCTATTATAGTCACGCACAGGGATTATTATTAGTTGTGCATAACTACTAAGTCACTTTGCAAAAAAAATAATAATTTGCTCAATAGCCAATTTTATAAATTGTCCATTTATCAAATTTTTCAACAAAGGAATAAAAAACAATGTTCCTTGTATTTATGACATTTAGAATGTTTTCAATTGACTGGGGTGGAATGGATTTTAGGTCTTCTGAAAAACCTTTAATTTTCCTAGTGACAGTATTTTTTAAAATGCTGTATCAAGAATTAAAAATTATAACATGGCTTAATTTCTTAAGAATATTTAGGAAATTACATTTAATACATAATAATCACATTTCATCAATAGCTTTTCCTGAATAGTGACTAGAAAGAATGTATGTATAACCTTCATGCAAGCATATTTGTCTCCTAAGAACCCTTGAAATACTCAGAAAATGATGCTACTTTGAAATGTGGCCATGTGAAAGGATATGAAAATAGAATGATAGGTTGAAAATGCAATTAGACTTCCTCTGCCCTTCAAATAAAACCAAGAATATCCACACAGAATTCTGAAGATAAACCTCCAGAATTACTTCAAGCAAACATTCTCCTAAGGAATGAAACTGAAAGACTTTTCTCTGGTGGAACCATCCAGCCAGAGGCATAACACATCTCCTAAAAGTTTTAGTTACCTTCTAATAGTTGAAAATGCCCAGCCTAATTTACCTCCACTGAGAGTAATTACTTGACCAATTTCTTGAATGCCCATGAAGCCTTCAGTGTAGCGCTGGTTCATTCAAAAATATGATTAGTCACTCAGGATTCACTGAACATTTTAAGAAAGTCCCAAATTTGAAAGGAAGTGAAAAATAAATAGAAAAAAATAAACTAAAATAAATTTAAGGAACTTCAGGGATAAGAAAACTTCAAAGAAAGTATTCTCTTTTTAATGTTTAGGGAGAGAATTTATCCTTGAAACAAATATAAAAGGAATATCTAGAGAGGATGAAAAGAACTCACGGAAATTAAAGTAAGAATGCAATAAAGAAAAAAATCAATAGGATTAGAAGATCAAGGACCTCTCTAGTAAAGGAATCTTCTATAATAAAGGGAAAATTTCATACACAGTATAAAACACCTAAGAATTCAACAGTTCAGTTCACAAAATTCAGCACCCTAATAATAGCCGTTTAGACTTTGTACTCCTATGGTGAAAATGAGGGGAGGAATATTATCAAACAGATAATTCAGGAAATTTTCTCAAGGACATACCAAGGCATATTGTGAAAGTTCAAAATAGAGTGGGTAAAGGGAACTCTCACACCTTTACAGAGGAAATTCAAAGGCAGAAGGGATTACATGCAAAGGATTAGTGAATAGAACAGCATGGAGCTTCTCAACAGGGAGACCAAAGTTTTAAAATCATAAAACAATGTGTTTAAAATCTAGGAAAACCATTTCCAAGAGGAAGAGAAAAGGAAATTAAACTGACTCACTCCCAGTGGTCTATAAACTGGAGAATTGTCCTCCAGAAACTGAAGCTGGATTCATAAAAAGTACATAGCAAACCACAAAATTAAATGAAGAATTTGTTTACTTCAGGAAAATAACAAAAGTTGTATAGGAAAGGAAATATAATCATAGCATAGCTGTAAAAAAATAGTCTCATAAAAGTATACTCATAATAATGTATATCTAGATTATGAATTGTTTTAACCAAAGCAGTAATAATAGAACCATACTGAAATATTGATAAAGTGCATGTGAAAGTGAGAGGTTTTGGAGGTAAAAGAAATGTCAGCGTGTATTTTAGGAAGTAGATAATTTGAAAAATTTAAACAAATTATAAGTATGGTATTTCCAAATATAAAGATGTATTGGAAAAAAAAAACTGGGGTAGGGGGATGGGGCACTTAAGTTTAAATCGGTTGCTTCTTGGAATTGTGAATCAATAATTTTTCCAGTGCAGTGGCCTAGGGGTTGCTTTTCTGTTTTATGCCTTTAGGGATGCTTAGATGATTTATATTATGTATTATAAAAATTTGATAAAATAATAGTTAAATTCTATAATTAATTTTACTTTTTACCTTTTGTTGAAAGACAATGTCTATTGCCTCTTGTTTTAAGGGTACCACTTTATAGGATTCTTTCCTATTGCCTTTTCTAACTCTAGTGCTGTTTTGCCATAGACACTTGAGTTTTAATGTAACACTGCTATTGTTGTTTTGTCAATTGCTTTCTGAAAGGCACAATGTTCTAATTTCACAGCTGTGCCACTTGTAAAAACCTGTGATCTAATCTTTAATTGCCAGGTAAACTCAAAGAGGGAAAAGTGTTGGAAGAAAGATTTGAGAAACAGTACTATTGTAATTATTTCTTCTCTCTAGTGACTAAGGTGCTTGGTAAGACTTCTAAGTCAATCTTAATAGCCACATTCATTATTCATATAATGACTAAGTATAATATTCAGAATCTTGGAGATAAAAAGTAGAGGAATCGGGCATGATGAGAAAGTAAGTTTTCTATGGAGTTTGTGCACAAGTGAAGTTTGGAAAATAATAACTGTTAGAAATCCCTTGCTGTTTACAACATGGGGTATGTTTTGGAGATATATAAGCAGGAAGACTTTCATTTGTCTGATTAGAACAGAAACAACCAAAATCAAGAATGACATCTCTTCTTATCAAACGTGATAAACTGTATTGAGTATCCTAGTTCTTAACCCCTCCATGTACCCAAGCGCTTTGCTTTGTGTCTTTGTAGAACCCTTTCTTTCTAATTTGAAGTTTGGCCATGTGACTTGATTGGTCAGTAGAGTAAAGAAGAAATGATAGCATGTGTTTTTTAAACCTATGCCTTAAGAGACCTTGAGTGCTTATATTTGCTCTCTTATGTTTCTGTAATTGCCATGAGAACCAGACAGAGGTAACCTATTGGAAAATGAGAAATATGTGGAACCCCTACAAGGCTAGCCTAAATATGGAAAGCCAGCTGATCCGTAGGCGTGGCTACACACATGAATGAGCCTAAATGAGGTACAGATGCCTTGACAATCCCAGATGACCCATGTTCATTGGAAACACACACTTAATATTGTAGGCCACCAATGTTCTATGGCTGTTTTTTTGTGTGTGTGTAGATTTATGTGGCAATAGATAATTGATACACACATAAAGTATGTACATTTATTTAAAAAAATATTGCAATGACAATTCCTTCACACAGACCCTTGGATTATACAGTTTATAGCTCCAATGAATTAAAACATCGTTACAACAAAATATGTTGTGGAACTCAGTGCTTTATTTTGATCTAATCTGTATTCAACACATAAATATCTTTAGTCAAAACATGATCAGTCAACTGCATCTTCCGTACAAAGCAGCATAATTGACATCATAAAATATTGCTCTGATACATTACAGGAAGACTATCTTCAGTGATATCTGAAAATAAATAAACCCAAAATGAAGACTTGAAATTTTTTTGCTATAAACCTAAGTACTCATTTTCAAGGGGATGCCATAAACATGTACCACAAACTGGGTGGCTCAAAACAACAGAAATGTATCCTCTTACAGTTCTGGAGTCTAGCGGTCTGAAATCAAGGTGTCCGCAGAGTTGGCTTTCTAGATGCTCTGAGGGAGAATATGCCCCATGCCTCTCTCCTGCCTACTGCTGATGCTGGAAATACTTGGCATGGTTTATAGACTGATTATTCTGATCTCTGCCTCAGTTGTCACAGGGCCTTCCCCTCTGATATCTTCCTTGTATAAAAGCACCAGTTACTGGATTTTGGCCCACCCTAAACTCAGTATGATCTCTTCTTGATATCCTTAACATAATTACATCTGCAAAGACACTATTTTCAAATAAGGTCACATTCACAGGTAATGGGACTTAGGGCCTGGACTGTGTGTGTGTGTGTGTGTGTGTGTGTGTGTGTGTGTGTGCAGGTACAATTCAAACAACAGCAGTGTACAAAACCTCGTTTTAAATATTATTAAAAAACCAAACTTACGTCAAAGACTTTGGGTACTACCCTTCTTTATTGCAAATTTGACCTTTGGTAAGCCTCATAGTCATTCAAAATTAATTGAAAGGGGACTTAAGAAAATATTTACACCAAGCTCTTTTAGAGATAAGGTAATAGAGAATATAGTTTTATTTGGAAATCAAAAATAATACAGTATGTAGGTGCCCAAATTTTCAGCAAAGTCAGCCATAGGCCAAGTTGTGTTGTCACATGTGACCTGTGTGTCACAGACAGTGATACTAAAACTTTTTGAATATCAGTTTGGTCATCTTAAAATTGTGTATCATAATATTTATCTTATAGTGTTATTAAAATTATATACTAAAATAAAATATCCACTATAATATTCAGGATGCCATAGATTAAAAGCTTATCAGGATCACACATAGAAAATGGCAGAATATCTTGATGTCTAATTTTTTGTTTTATTACTGCTTTTAAATTAAATGAGTAAGCCCTGGGTTTAGCATGTATGTTGTAGAAACTGGTATTCCCATAAAGCTTTATCATTGTGACACTTTATAAAAATCCTGTCTGTCTTCCCATTATCTTGATGCGAACATGATGAAGGTTACAAAAGTGAATTTACATGCCCACACAGAGGGAAAAAAATGAAAAGATATAGTAGGAATGCATTTCTACCTAATGGAATATCTGACAGGAAAAAAAAAATCACCAACTTCTTCAAAAGAAATAAACATAATATTTTTGATTATGTATATATAATATGTGTTCATTAATTATTTTCAACAGTTATGTAATGAGCTTCTCATTTGTGTCTGGAATCATGCGTGATTAAAAAAAAAGATAAATAATTTTACCTTCCTTGTACTCGTTATGAAGTTTGGAGTCTTATAGTGGGAGACATTTGTGGTAAATTACTCTCTCCAGGTAAGAACTAGTCTCCCTGAAGGAAGCGTTTTCTTCTAGTATTTAATCCCTCTTTTGAGTACTATAATCATATTCTTAGTGGTATTTATGAGCATATTACAGCTAAATGAAGACAAGTAGATTTAGAGATACATATAAAGTAATCCATATTTCATGATTATTTATAGGGGAAAATAATATATATCAGATTTTCCAATTGAACTCTGTAAATTTTGATTCTAATTTATGAAACCTCCAGATATGTTACACTTATTTTCCACTATTGCTATGAGTGATATTAGGTTAAGGTTGGTGACTTGACTGAGGTGGTATCTGCCATATTTATCCATTATAAAGTTACTACTTTCCTCTTTATAATTATTTAATAATTTTTAGAATATCTTTAATAACTCAACTACATAAATGTCTTATTCATTGTCAAATTTCACTAAACTATTCTAAGTATTGATGATAATCTAATTCCTTTCTTACTAAGCTCATAACTATTTTTGTACTAGTAAATATGTTTTTAGTTGAAATTCTGCTATAAGGTAGGGATTTTCATTCTCTGTGTATGTACTCATATGTGTATATGTATGTATGTTGATATCAATGCACACATTTGTATCTGATTGCATGGGACCATAAATTGCCCTTCGTATGGTTGGTGAGACCTCTTCCAGTTGACTTTTGGATCCTTTTTGAATTCTCCATAATCCCTTGAGACTATCTCATGTTTCTGACCCAAACAAGAAGTTAGAATACCATCTGTTATTTTCATGCACCAGTCCTGGAATCAGCCATTTGCCTGAAAATTCTTGGTAGCTTTCAGTGGAGAATGGCCTCTGTTGTATCTGATAATATCAGCTGTGATTGTATCATTATTCCTCTACATGGAATAGGGCAATTTCCTGTGTCTTCTTTCAAGAACTTCTCTTTATTTTTGGATGTCATCGTTTTGACTCAGATGTGCTTTGGTGTGATTCTATTTACCCTGCTTGCAGTTCAGAATGAATCTTCGTGGATTCATTCCCATTCTCTCTTCTTTCCTTTTAGAAATATTAATAGAACATTTTATATATTATATCTGAACACACTAGATATAGCCTGAAAGAATATTTAATTTTTCTTCATCTTTATTTTCCCTGTCTCCTACATATTGTTAATTATATTGATTTTTAATATTGTCCTACAGATCATTGAGTTTGTTAATTTTCTTTATTTTTTCTCTTTTATATATTGTATAAATCGTATTATACAAGCTTCCTGATTTTTTTTTCTCCTGCTCTCTAGCCTATTAGGGAATTTTAAATTTTACTTATATTGTTTAATTTAGTTTTAATAGAATTTCCTTTTTCCCTTTTTCAGTTTCAATTTTACTGCTCATATTCCCTGAATGCTCTCGCATTATGAATAGATTTTGTTTCAGGATATTTAATATATTTATAATAACTGCTTTAAATTCCTTCTCCAATAATTTCAACACATACACCTTCTTGGGCATCATTTCTCTTGATTGTTTTGTTCTTTGAGTATAAGTCTGAAAGTATGTCTTTGAGTATGCCTGTGAAACCACACTCTTTCAAATGTTATATCATCTTGAATTTCCCATGAAATGGAAATTGTTTTCAAATTAATTAAATATTTGACAAGGTATACAGTCATTGTATTATAGAAACTGTACTCAAAATCAGTGATTGTAACGGTTGCACTTAGGCACTTTTGCACTTGCATACCTTATTGCTTGAAAGAAAAAGGAGGAGACAGACAGAATTAGGACCCAGTTTAACCCTGAAATTTCAGTGGCCTAAGTAAATAACAATCTCTTTCTCAAATCTAATGTGAACCAAAAGCCTCCTTTTAATTTGGGTTACAATTTGAACAAATGGTATCATTAAGGGTATCACTGTAAGGTGACATTCAAGCAGAGACTTTAGGAAAGCATTCTGGGGAGAGGTACAGAAAGTTCAACGGTTCACACTGGACTGTTCTTGTCGTATTGGAGAATAATAAGGGAGCCAGTGTACTTGGTACAGAGTGGGGGAAACTATAGCAGGTGAGGTTGGGGAAGTAAAGCCTCCAGGCCCTTGAAAGCCTTTGCCTGTACTCTAAATGAGATGGAATCTCTTCTATTCAGTCCTTCACACCTGGGCCTAGTACCTGTCACCAAAATATACATAGTGTTCACCACCTAAAGTCAAATCTCCTGTCAACATACATTTGACCCCCTTTACCCTCTTCTATCTTCCCATTTAGGTAATGTATTATAGAATTGTACAATTGAAACCTATATAATTTCATTAACCAATTTGCATTTTTTTTTCTTTTCTTGAGAATAGACTCTGAGTATGGTTGTTAGCATATGCACAACAAACCTGTTGTGTTTGGTGCCTAATCTAGGAAGACATTTTTCCTGCATGTTTCTTAATAAGACTCAGATTCCCTGTTCCACTTTGCCTCTTTAATTGTATGGATCTCCTTTGTGGTAATTTAGTCCTCTTTACATGCTTAGAACCAAGTCACTGCATTTTCATTATGACATTCTCTTTGACCCAAATCAGTTTAGTCCTCAATAAGTCATTTCTACCACAAAGTGCATAGATGAGTCTTTTTACCAAATCTGGAAAGTTATACACTTAATCCAAGTCAATTGATTTTCGCATTTAGCCTCACACTGTATTAAGGCAGCCTTCTCTTGTGATCCCTGTATGCCCCCGGTCACCATCCTGTGCTGATTCTTGGAGTTTTTGTTCCTTTAGTTTTACTCTGTCCCAACTAATAGAGCTGACACTAGTTATAACTATTAAGTAGGGATGATGGATAGCACTGACATCTTGAAAAACACACAATGATCTGATATTCCTCTTAACTATATATTAATGAGTTGGACTCGATAGGCATTACTATTCTATGATTCATGACTGTAAAAAGATTTACTATGTAATGTGCATAAAATTTATTTAAAGTAGTCGTTTTGCAGTGGCAATGTAAAAAAAAAACAAATAAATAAGACTTCGAGAGTTAAAACCATGTTTCATTCTAGAAATATGTTTACTTTGGTAAGAAAAGTTGTGACAATGCACACATCTATTAGAAAAGGAAGTTGTGGAAAATTATTCTGAAACTGAGTAACAGATGAAATAATTAGCAGATTAAGACTATAACCCAGGGCCGGTGGAGTGGCTCAGTTGTTTAAGAGCTTGCTCAAGAGTTTGAGTTCTGAGCAAGAGCGGTTTGATGCCTGAGCTGAGCTGCCGCTGAGCTGCCAACAGGTGGCAGGATGGCTCAGCTAAAAAAAAAAAAAAAAAAAAAATATATATATATATATATATATATATATATATATATATATATATAATAACCCAGAGATTTGATGTATGTTTGAAACATCTTATTTAATAATATCATTGAAAAGTAAAAATACTATCGAATTAATGTGACAAAGAAGTAATCCTCAATACCACATCTGTTTTGTCTGAGTAAATACGTTTCGATATTTATTCTAAAAGCAACTTCCATGGATAAACTTTAGTAAAAGAAACAGGTAACAAATTGCTGCCGACTATATTATAGGTTCTTTTAAGGATGCATTTGATTTCGCTTCACATATACTATTGAACAGTTTTCAAATGAAAGCCCATAGAGAAATACATATCAATACAAATAAACTATATATTTTTTCTTTATTATAGTGAGTTGCATATCTTTTCTAAATCAGAATCTATAAAAAGGTAACACTGTTTCAGTGAAAAAACTTGTTTTTCTAAAATAAAATTTATTTATTACTGCCTGGTACCAATATTTATTTCCCTAAGTCTGTGTCTCAAAAGAGGCAGCTCTTGGTCATTGAGTCAACGGTTTCGTAAGTTAAATTTCAGAAATACTTTTCAACATGGTGATGCCTTTTCAAGGCTTGGCTGTGTTGTCCCTATAAATTGGTGCCTGAAATAGATATTAAATTTTATGATAAAAGAGTGTAAATATTCCCTTCTCAATCTGCTTGTCCAGAAAGCATCTAGGTTTTCTTTTGCAGATAAATAAACTGTAACACCTAATAGTTCATTCTGTTGAAGTTTTAAATATGCTCGTCTCTGCTGCCTCCTCCAGAAAGTGCATGCCGCTTAGCAAAACAGGGGTTTCTCACACTTCCCAGAACAGCAGTGTTCAAAGATACAGCTGTTATTTTGAGTCCCTAAAGTTTTTCATGGAGTAGACAGGAATAGAGAATATTAGGAGGGAAAAATACTCCAGGTTCATAAGTTTCATATTTATTTTTCCTAAGGTATTATGTCTGAGAACATACTTGACTCAAGGCATGATGCCAGCCTTTCTTCTGCTCCCCGCTTTCATAATCATCACTCTCCATTTACAAAAGTAATGCATACCTACCTTTTACCCATTGCCATACTTCACTGTTACTTCGCTCTGGGGTAAAAACCCTCAAAGGTGCCAAGTGAGGGTTCTACAGAAATGATGGTGTGTTTATATTAAAGGAGACATAAATTATGAGCAGACATTAGGAGGATGAGGTTCATGTGATTGTGGAGACTGAGCTTCCACAATCCACAATCTGTCATTTAAGCTGGAGACTCAGGAAAGCCAGTGGTAGGTAATTCATGCCGCGTCTGAAGGCCTGAGAACTGGCATAGCCAATCATGTAAATCCCAGTGCAAGGGCAGAAGATGAGATGAGCTGTCCCAGCTCAAACAGTGATGTGGGGGGAGGGGAAACAGGGCAGAGTCCTCCTTCCTTCACCTTTTGTTCTAACAAGGCTCACAATGAATTGGATGATACCCACCATCATCGAGGACGGCAAGCTACTTTACTAAGTCCACCAATTCAAATGCAGTTCTTTTTCCAGAATCACTCTCGCAGACACACCTAAACAAAAAATGTTTATCTGGGCAGACCATGACCAATCAAGTTGACACATAAAATTAACCACCATACCGAGCAAAGGGGCAATTGAAAATATTTATATTTGTGAATATTCCCTTACCTAAGACATCAAAAATCCATGGTGGGACTGTGTGTCAGCCCCACTCCCCTCCCCCACCACACACACACATTCTGTTGAAGTGGGAAAGTGGTAGTAAAATGGCATATCCTGACCTATTTCACAATGTCTGAATTAAAATATAGAACAAATTTGTAGGCATGATACCAATTTCTCTAACAACTTTGCCTCTTCTATCCCTATCATTAATCAATGCATTTATTGTTTGTGAGAACAATAGGGAAAATCAAGTGAATAAAGAGGGGGAAAACAGGCCATTAATAAGAACTATTGAAGGGATTGACATTTTATTTCATTCAGTAACCTCTCATGGTAAAGTAGCATCTTATTTGTCTATAGAAACCTTAGAAGAGGCACCATTTGTAAAAAACGATGCTGGTAAACACTAAGCTACTCTTGACCACTGTGACTCTGCATCCTCACCATTATTGGTCAGAAGAAAGAACCTGGATGCTTCTTTTATTCACATGTGCTGCAGACATATAACTCTCTATATTTTGTGATTTCAAGAAAGATAGAAGTTTTTATGTTTATTTGAATCACAAGAGAATCATCTCGGGTTCCCATCTCCACCCATACAGACTCAATGCAGAAAAGATGGAGCCTGCCTGCCTGCTGCACAGGAGAAGGACCCCTCACAGTGAAAATGCTACTGTCCTCCAGCCCTCTCTGGGAAGCTACAAACCTCAGTCTGCTCCCCATATGTCTGAGATGCCCCCCCTGAGTCACTATACCTCTACTGGAGCCCAGGGTGAGTGCCTATAAGTGAGTCTGTACATGGGCCATTTAAGAGGATGTTTCGGTTTCCCAAAGCCTTCTGTCCCACCTGAACGGTTGGAATACCATTGTTTTTCACAGCCAGATGTTGTATGGGCTCCTCTTCTAGGCATCAGTACTCCAGGCTGGGGTTTCTCACTCCTCTGGGGTGGAACCTCCGTGGCCAAAAATTTCCTCCTGATTCTCAAATGCCACACAAAGGTTTGGGGCCAGCATGTTTTGTGTGTCCTCCCCTCCTACCAGTCTCGGCATGGGTTCCTTTTTATATCTTTAGTTATAAAGCTTCTGTTCAGCTAGACTTCAGATGATTCTCCAGGTTGTTTGTTCTATAATTTAGTTGCAATTTTAATGTGTTCATGGAAGGAAACAGGTGCACTCTTCATCTGCTCAGCCATGATGGATCTCTCACAAAGCTTTACTGAAACCCTTCTATAACAGGTTACGGAGTAAAGAATTTCAGGCAAGTTATTCAAGTTTTTCTATTTTTATCTTAGAAATATTAGTGGTGGTTGAAGACACAGATGTAAGCAAAAAATGGGATAGGGCAGAAAAATCATTCAGGGGATTATTGCAATTACTGAAGAAAAGTGATAAGAATATGAACTAAGAAATAACAGTAATAAAGACATATTTAGAAAGTGGCAATTCTATGAGGGGAATAAGAAAAATAAAAAGGGACCTGATTCAGAGGCTTATTTGGGCAACTGGAAGAATGATTATGACATTAAATGAAATTGAGATAAATAGGAAAGAATTTAAAAGGTTAGAACTGACCTTTATGTATATATCTGCTCTTCTATAGAATGCCTGGCTTGAGAAAGTACTGGTAGCTCAGGGAGCTGAGGGAAGACCAATCTGGACCACTTGGATGCTCATTTCCTATTTTTATACTATTAACATAGCAGCCAGCTGGCTCAGAAGGTACATGGTAGCTCAATAAAAAAACAAACAAACAAACAAAAAATGAAGCCTGCTTAGATAAAGCTGCATGTACTAGGCTGCATAGATGTTTTGAATATCCTGATTAAAACACTGTGAGCATTACGGAGATAAAGCCACACTAACAAAATGTAGAACATGGTGAAATCAGACCAGCCATGCCCAGTCCAAGCTGTGTGGTAAATAATGTGGTTTTGGAGGTTGTGATCATTCCACAAATTCTCTTATTTTAAACACCCTCCTAATAAACCTTCATCCTTTGTGTCTTTTATACTTTTGGGGGCCTTTTTAACTTTCCTTTACATATTCTCAATTTTAATCTAATTTTTTTACACCAAGCTTTCTAGATTTTATATAGTATTTGGACTCTAATTTTGATTGCAATATTTAAAAAGTAACGTTGAGGTTTGGACAATTTGACTCCACATTTTTAAATAGGGACACTGAATAGTCATTGAGATACTGAAGAGAAATTGTGGTAAGAATATGAATAAAAATCCTAGTTCAGAAAACTGAGCTGTTCTGTTTATTATCCTGATTCTCTTGGGAGATATTTTGACAGAGATGAAGGCTTCCTAGTTATACATTCCAGCTCCATAGATTCTAACTTTCAACAATGAAGGGTTCTTGCCTATGAAATAGACATATTGTAGACTTCTAACAGGGTTACTTTGAGAGCTAATATAATTGATATGTGCATATATATTTCTTGGCATTCAAAAATTTTAGCTTACATCATTACTATTATTATTATTATTTATTTGTTCTAGACTGAACTTTTTGAAGTCTTGAACTTTAATAATAACTACATTTCCAATGTCTAATAGAATACATTTCAAATACTTGGTTTTTAATGCATATTTATTCATATCATTTGACTCATTGTTTCTCATTTTTAAAAGACTATGGAAAAATGACATGGAGGAAATTTCAATTAAATTTGAAACAATACAGTCCTGAATATGCAGTAATACTTATCAAAGGGTAAAGAAAATAATGACATGTTCAAATATTTACATCTTCTCTTATCAAACCTAAGTGAAAAAACTAAATACTTCTCCTCTATTTGTGCTCATCCCATCATTTTCTTTCCTCTATCATCTCATGCTATTCTTTTGTACATCTGATTTGAAAGTTATAAAAATTATATTTTAACATATGGTTTGAGTCTTAAAATCCTCTTCATTTTTTTGTGTCTTCACTAAATATCATGAGACCACAATGTATACCAAGCTAAACAGAAACATATATTCTGAAAGATATTTTAACTTTCTCTTAATTCATAATAGAATTAATATTAAGATAAGTATTCTGACCTAAAATATATACACTTTCAATATTAAACAATTATATTGAAATTCTTCAATAAGAATTGTATTCTATGTATATAACACTTACGTTGGAAATATTGATTTCTATTATTAGCCATAAATCAAGATTTATATTTTATCATGTCTTAATTTTATATAATAAATATATGACCTCATTCCTGCTTCCTCCCCAGATTAATAGTAATTATATGTATGGTATAACAGAATGGTAAAACTTGAATGTTCTATTGTAAAATTGACAAATACAAGCCCATTAACTAAATACTGCAACAGAATTGGGAACAGCATAACACCTTTCCTTTCTAAGGCTAATTACTCATTTAGCTTATTGTCCTTTTTGGTGCCTGTTATATCAAAAGAATAAGTTGTAGTTTGCCTCTGGGATATTTCTCAGATAAAAAAAAAAGTGTTCTTCCAAATTTCTGTTGCTTTAGATAAAATCTGAACGGTAAATAATGGAAAGATATAGATTTCTAATTCTTACTACCTAATTATACCCCGATTACAAATTAAATAAACGTAAATACAAGTAAAATTCACTGTAAATGAAGAGGGTTAGAAAAAAGTGACATTTTGTTCTCCTATCCTATTCCAGTCTTCTAAATTATAATTGCATGCCCAAGATATTTCCATAATTTTATTGTGTTCACCCCTTTTATAATTCCAAAAACTGTTTTTTATAAATTGAGTACATTTTCATTATTTTGAATTGTCCATTGCATTAATGCTATTGATTTTAAAGGTTTAGGGGGAAAAGGAGAGATGTTAAAAATATGCACATTACTTTGATTTCATGTGAATTATAGAAGGAATCATCCATAAAAAACAATCCAAATTGTGAGCTAAATTAGGAGCTTTTCAAATTAGTCAGGCATTTCCCTCTACTTTCAGAAGAGTCCAAATACTACCATAAAAATTGTACAGTAAAGCCATCACACATGTGGTTTTATCAGAACATATTCTCTTTCCTAAGTGAAAATAACTTGCTTCTGAGAATAAAAATCTGAACAGAAATCCCATTCTTGATTATCTGCTAAAGCTACAAAGCACTTATGGGCCTATTGAGCAATCAGATAAGCAGAGTTTTAGGGAAGTCCATTCCTAAAATGTATCTTTATTTCCTGATGTGCTTATTGCCAATGTTAGTTTAGCTGTTAGAGTATCTTAAAGACATAAAAGCAGTTGGCTGGATGTTCTGAAGATGATGGCAGTAGCCTGCAGCTTATATAAACACTATAGGGTCCATGGACACAGTTGCAATAAAGCAGAACATAGAAAACACAGATTATATAAAACTTAATACGCTCAGCCCGGAAGATACTTTTAAACATTTGCTAAAATTACTTTACAAGCGGGAGTATTCACTATAAAATCATTGTAATGGAGAAATAAAGCAGGGATACAGACTAAAAAAAGCAAGAAATTCTCTCGAACGATTCCATGTAAGCCTCTAAATAACAACTAGGGTTAGCTTGATGCAATTTAGCAAGTTTGTTTACATGAAGATCTCATTTACAGCTTTCTGGTGTAGATAATTATCTTATTAAATTTAATGTTATTTCTGAAAGTTCTCGTGTTTTTATAATGTCTAAATGAGTCCCTGACCTATTTACCATCTACATATGCGTGTTTGTGAATGTGTATATAATCTTTAAAGAAAGCTTAGTTCATGAACTATACTGCAACCGCATGTGCATATATTTGTTAGCACATATATATATAAATGGGATACGATGTTTATTATTCAGTGGGCATTATTCTTTAGAAGGGAGAATTGGAAGAAGGAAAGTTGATAAAGCTAATTAACAAATCTGTTTGTGATTAAGAATTCAGGACAGATACCAAATCCAGACTTGCCTAGAACAAAACTGCTTGGGGATTCTTCCCCTGAATTGCTGCTTTCTCATTATGTTCCATAAAATGAGGGAAATTGAAGGGAACTATGACCCCCACAGGAACATGAACCCACATTGCACACCCCAAAGAGCCCACTGGCCACATGACATATTTCTGGGGGACAATGAGAGGATGAAGGCCCACTGAATTTTCTTGCTGATCCTATTTTGTGGACTTTTACTTTCCTCAGTGGAGCCTGTTCCCGACTACAACCAGCAAAAGGTTGGGGAATTGACCTTGAACTTGGTAGTTGGTGGTAACCAAGAAGGGGCCCTTCTGTCCAACAAGCTAAAAATACAAAAAAAAAAAAAAAAAAAAATATATATATATATATATATATATATATATATATATATATATATATATATATATATAATTTCCATACATTCAGCTTTTTTAATAATATAATTTACTGTCCTGTGGAAATGGTTAATCATATTTCCTATGGAAATACTGCCCAAAATTATATGGCTAGTACTGGTATGTGCCATCTTGTTCTATGCCCTTAAAAGTGATACATGCATATTCTGTTAGACTTTTCTCCCTTCCTGTCTCAAGGAGATGTTGAAAACTGTTGCACATTCCTTAGGCCTTGAGATGGAAGCTGCTGTCTCAGCTCTGAATCATGAACCGCAGGACTGACACACAGAACAACAGTAAACTGTTTAAACCACTGTTACAGGAGGCTACTTTGTTAGAGTAGCACAAATTATACCCTTCTGATAAAGCTCCCATAATAGTAGGTCATTTCAATAATTCCATTACTATGTTTCTTAATTAAAATTCAAAAAATCTAATACCAAAACTAGATTAAAATATCAAATGTATACTTATATATTTAATACATATCCATAACTGATATTGTGTTGCAAAATTGCACAGAATGTTTAATATTTTTTAAAAAAATAACCATCAGTTCTGAGTCAGTGAGTATTCCATGCAGTGCTGAAGTAAAATTATTGTTTTAAACTACTTTTGTTTAGTATCAGTGAAGAACTTCAGTGAAATCTGAAAAATGTAATAATCTCCAATTTCTTTTGGTTTACTTATGTCCCCAATTATCTAAGGGAATTACTAACTTGACTAGGTACTTCTTGGATATTTGTGCCCTTCCCCAAAACCAAACCAAACAAAAACATCATCACTCTCAGTTCTTAGTTCTCTTATATAAAATAAAAGGAATTAAGCATTTTAAGAAAGCAAAAGACCTTCACCAAACCAACAAAAAAGCAAACTATTGCTGCTGTTGTTACTTTTTAATGATATATGAGGATTTACAAAAACTTTCATCATAAAAGTCTTTTTCATAGACTTGGGTTCTCTGATTGTGGTAGTAATATTAAAGGGAGGCTTATGTTTTGAAGTCAATGAACTACATGTATTGCAACCTTTATGTAACAGCTTTTGTGTGAGTCAAGACGTTGTTAAGCATTTCTCAGTTGATTCTCCAGAGTGTACTGACCAAACTCTAATGTCGTGGAAAGGTAAGTATAACTGAAGAGTTTGGAGAGGTGATGGGAAATCAGTGCCTGGGAAGAGCATTTCGCTGTGTTTTTAACTACAAATGTCAAAGAGCAGGGCTGTGTTTCTGTCTGTTTCTGGAAGTGCTCTGAATTTGAACACCTTTCTTTTTGTTTTCCTTGGGGCTCTAGAATGAGAAGAGATGGGTAGTGAATTGACCTTCCCGCATTTATTATCTTAACACAGTTTCTTCTTTGAGTAGTAACATCTTTGTATATAGTTTCCCATCGCATCTATATGCAATCGCCTCTTATTTCTTAAATGTTCTTGTACCCTATTATTAACAGTTGTTCCACATTTGTCCATACATGAGGAGTTCCTAACAAATATATTTATGGATGTGGGAGATATTAAGTAGTGGATTCTACTGGGATTAATTCTGTTGTGATATTTTCTGTTATTTAGGCAGTGTTTCTGGCCTTTCAGATCTTGGACAGAAGTGGCAAATCATGCCTTCCAAAAATATACCCTTAAAAATGTTATTTGATTCCTGGCTACAACATCTCATTGATAGGATCTGGTATTAAATTTCTAGGTTTATTTGTTAATTCAATAAATGTTTTCTAATAACTTCTATTAGCTATGTTACCATTTTAGTTTTCAGAGTTAAAAAGTAATATATTACCCACTACCGTCAGAAGTTACAAATACATACCAAGAAATCAGGTATGTATTTCTTGGTATGTATTTGTAACTTCTGACTTAATTGATTATTAGGAAGTAAAGTAATTGCTACTATATGGAACCAATATTTGGACTCCATCAAAAGTTGGGAACAACTAATATAATATTGAATGTCAACTGTAATTGAAAAAGAATTCCAAATATAAAGTCAGGCATATTATCCAAGTTATTATATAGGTAAAAGAAGGAGATATTGAGAGTAAGCAAACACAACAGCCTTATCACAAAAGTGTAAACTTGTTCTTTAATTTTGGGACTCTTATTGTAATTTTTAAGTCCTTATAAATTAAACGGTGGCTATGTTTATGTAGTGTGGTTAATGAAATAGTTTGATTTCTCACAAGCACACTAGTCCTGGACTCCTTAAACACACACTCACCTGCACATTCAAACATAGCCACACAGATTATTATAGATTGCAGGTAACAGTCCCCATGCCTGTTACAGATGGAAGTAGTTGGGATCAATTCTGTTAAAATCCCTGTTAGCAGATTAATCAGCCATGCTATGTATTGGGTTGTCGGAAAAGTCATGATGGATTTGGTCTATGGTTTTCAAAAGTCATTTATTTATATAAAGAACAAAGATCAATCAATGATATATTGCCCATTTTGTTCAATAATCTTGTGCCATCTTTCAGTGAGCTTTATAATTCCTCATTCATAGAAGGACCTGGCTTTATTTGGAAAAAACTGAGCAAGGTGCGGATTTACAGTCTCGTCTGAATTGAACGTTATACCATGCAAGGAGTTTTAAAGAGAGCGAAACAAGTGGAATTCTGACGGCTCAAGGTCAGGTGAGTATGGTGGCTGTGGCAACACATCCCATCCGAGCTCCAATAATTTTTGACGGGCGATCAAACTTAATGGGCATTGTCATGATGGAACACAACTCCTTTACAATTAACAAGCTCTGGATGTTTCTGGATGATGGATTCGTTCAAACTGTCCAATTGCCGACAGTACACATTCAAATTGATTGTTTGGTTCCTTGGTTGGAGCTCGAAAAACACACCTTTAAAATCCCACCACACTGAGAGCATAACCTTCCTCTGATGAATGTCTGCTTTTGATGTCGTTTGAGGCAAATCTTCACATCGGGACCAAGACTGTGCACCACATTGTTGTAAGCAATCCACTTCTCATCACCAGTTATCAGTCGCTTCAAAAAAGGATCCTTTTCCTCATGTTTAATGAGCATATCACAGATGTTTATATGTGCAGTCAAATGAACTTCTTTGAGTTCATGTGGAACCCAAATATCGAGCTTGCTTATGTATCCCAGCTTATTCAGGTGCTCATGAACGCTTGAATGATGGATGTTCAATGTTTCTACAATCTCTCATGTCGTGTAACGTGGGTTTTACTCGATTGATGCCTTTATTTTGTCGTCATCAATCTCGGTGGGTCTCCCTGACTGCGGAGCGTCATTGAGATCAAAATCACCAGCGCGGAATTTGGTGAACCATCGTTGGCACTTACATTCTTATAGACTAGAGCATTGTCACCGTCAACTTATGCAACTTTTCACAAGCTTGATGTGCGTTCTTTCCTTTATGGAAGTTAAACAGTAAAAGATGGCAAAAATGCACAGTTTGGTCTTCCATCTTCAACTTGTTGCAAAATCTCCAAAACTCAACCAAATTGTTCAATTTTTTTTAGAATGAAGCTAGGACTGTCAGCTCTCAAATGACATAGCAATAACATAGATGAGAATGATCCTAGTACTTCCAAAAATGAAATAATGCCATCTGTTGAAAACATGCATCATGACTTTTCTGACAACCCAATATTTCTGTTAAACCAGATCTTTTCTCATGAAATAAGCCTGCCTGTTTAACTTATTTCTATATTTTCATCTCTATGACTGTTATGTGTGTTTCATTCCATAAACCAATCTTCCCTCTCTTCTAAAAGCCATGCCCTACAATCTTTTACTTTGTTAAAAGATTTTATTTTTGTAGAGTAGTTTTAGTTTTCAACGTAACTGAAGAAACTACAGATTTCCTGTATATCACCTTCCCCAACACATGCATAGCCTTCCGTATTATCAACATCACTGACCAGAATGGCAAAGTTTATCAAGGATGAACCTATCTTGACACAGCATAATCACCTGAAGTCCGTGGTTTACCTTAGGATTCACTCTCGGTGTTGTGTATTTTATAAGTTTGGACAAATGCATAATGACATATATCCATCATTATAATATCATACAGAGCATTTTCATTACCTTAAACATTCTCTGTCCTCTGGCTATTCATCCCTTCCTTACCCCCTTCACCCCAGGCAACCACTGATGTTTTTATTTTATCCATAGTTGTGCCTTTTAAAAATATGTAGTTGGAATCATACAATATATAGCTTTTTCACATCCATTTCTTTCACTTAGTTATATGCATTTAAGTTTTCTCCATGCCTTTTCATGGCTAGATAGCTCATTTCTTTTTTAGTGCTGAATATGCTTTCATTGTGTGGATGTACCAGTTCCTTTATCCATTCACCTACTGAAGGGCATCTTGATTGCTTTCCAGATTTGGCTGTTATGAATAAAGCTGCTATAAACATATCTGTGCAGGTTTTTGTGTGAAACATAGTTTTCAGCTCCTCTGGGAGGATGATTGCTAGGTCATATGTTAAGAATATATTTAGTTTCATAATAAACTACCAAACTGTCTTCCAAAGTGACTGTACCATTTTTCATTCCCACCAGCTATGAATGAGATTTCCTGTTGCTCTACATCCTTGCTGGCATTTGGTGTTGTCAGTGGTCCAGATTTTGGCTATTCTAATAGGTGAATGTCATATCTCGTTATTGTTTGAATTTGCATTTCCCTGATGACTTGTGCTATGGAACATATTTTCACATGCACATTTATCATATGCACAGTTTTGGTGAGGTGTCTGTTAATATGATGGCCCATTTTTTTTAATGGGGTTGTTTGCTTTCTTATTGAGTTATTTCTTATGAGTTATTTATATAGTTTAGATAGTAGTCCTTTATCAGATATGACTTTTGCAAATATTTCCTCTGAGCCCACGGCTTGTCCTCTCGTCTATTTTTTTTTCAGTGCATAAGCTCTTCACTTTAATGAAGTCCAGTTTTTAATTATTTCTTCCATGGGTCATGTCTTTGCTGTTGTATCTAAGAAGGCATCACCATTCCCAAGGGCATCTAGGTTTTCTCTTATGTTATCTTCTAGAAGTTTTATAGTTTTTTATTTTATATTTAGGTGTATAATCTATTTTTATTTAATTTCTGTGACAAGTGTAAGTTTGTGGCTAGATTCATTTTTTTTACATGTCTATTCTTGTTATCCCAGTATCAGGTGTTAAAGAGACTATCTTTGCTCCATTTTATTACTTTAGCTCCAGGTGACAATGTTTGAGAGAGGGACTATTTTGGGGTTCTCTACTCTGTTCCATTTATCTAGTCATCTATTCTTTCAGCAATACCACTTTGTCTTTATTGCTCTAGCTTTACTATAAGTCTTAAAGTTATACAGTTTCAACTGTGTTCTTCTTCTTCAATATTGGAATGGCTATTCTGGGTCCTTTGCCTCTCCATATAAACTTTAGAATCAGTTTGTTGATATTAATAAAATTACTTGCTGGAATTTTGATTGGGATTGGGATTACACTGAATCTATAGATCAAATTGGGAAGAACTTACATCTTGAAAATATTAAGTCTCCCTAGCTATGACTGTGGAATAACTCTCAGTTTATTTAGATCTCTGATTTTGTTCATCAGTTATTAGTTTTCTTCATATAGGTTATATACATATTTTGTTAGATTTATATATAAATATTTCATTTTTGGGGGGTGCCAGTGTAAGTGGTATTGTGATTTTAAATTCAAATTTCACTTGGTCATTGTTATATAGGACAATGATTGGCTTTTGTATGTTAGTCATGTGTTCTAAAAGCTTACTATAATTTCCAGGAGATTCTTTAGTCAGTTCTTTTGGATTTTCTACAAAGTAAATCATGTCATCTGTAAACGAAGACAGTTTCATCTTCCTTCCCTATCTGTGTACGTTTTATTTCATTTTCTTGCCTTGTAGAACTAGCAAGGGTTTCCAGTATGATGGTGGAAATGAATGGTGAGAGGGTCATCCTTGCCTTGTTCTTGACCTTGGGAAAAAATTTTTGTGCCAAGTATAATGTTAGCCGTAGTTTTTTTGTCAAGTTGAGAAAGAAAGTTTCCTGCTATTCCAATTTTACTAAGAATTGTATGATGAATAGGTGCTGGATTTTGTCAAATGCCTTTCTGCATCTATTGACATGATCATGTGATTTTTCTTTTTATTCTGTTGATCTGATGGATTACAGTATTTGATTTTTGAATGTTGAACTAACCTTGCATATGTGCGATAGATCTCACTTGGTCACGGTGTATAATTCTTCTTATTCTTTTCTGGATTCAAAATGCTATTATCTTGATGAGAATGTTTTCATTTGTGAAATATTAGTTTGCAGTTTTCTTGTGTTGTGATGTCCTTACCTGGTTTTCGTGTTAGAGTAATGCTGGCCTCATAGAATGAAATAGCAAATATTCCCTCTTTTTCTATACGCCAAAAGAGATTGTAGAGACTGTTATATTTAAAGTAGATTTCACGTAGTCAACTATAGTTGAGTCTTATTATTTTATTCATTCTGTCAATCTCTGTCTTTTGATTGGTGCATTTATACCATTGACGTTCAAAGTGATTATTGATATACTAGAATTAATATCTATCTTGTTTGTTACTGTTTCCTATTTGTTGCCCTGTTCTTTGTTCCTATTTTTGTCTTCCACCCTTGACGTGCCTTTTGTGATTTTAATTGAACATGTCATATGATTCCAATTTCTCTCATTTTAGCATATCATTCTCTTTAACTTTTTTAATCTTTGCCCTAGAGTTTGCAATATACTTTTACAACTAATCCAAGTCCTCTTTCAATTAACACTATGCTATTTCATGAATGCCTTAAAATTATCCTAATTCCTTCCTCACATACTTTTAATAATTGCTGTCATTTATTTCACTTTTATATAAGCATACATAAAGATATATATGTACATAAGATGTATACATAAGCATACACAATCAAATGTATTATTGTTATTATTCGTTGGAACAAATTGTTACATGTCAGATAATTACGAAAGAGGAAATACACATTTTTGAAAAAAAAATTATCTTCACTCATTTCTTCTTTGATGCTCATTTTTTCTTTGTGTAGATGTGAGTTTCTGACATGTATTGTTTTTCTTCTCTCAAAAGAACTGTTAACAATTCTTGTCAGGCAAGTTTGTTGATAAAAAGCTCCCGCAATTTTTGCCTAAGAAAATCTTTATTTCTCCTTCACTTTGGAAGGGCAATTTCACAGGGTACAGAATTCCAGGTTGTGGGTTTAATTTTTCTCTCAGTCCCTTATATATATATATTTTTTACTCTATTCTTACTCACATGGTTTCTAAGAAGTTGAATGTAATTCTTTTTTTCCCCTATAGTTAAGAAGTCTTCCCGCACCCTCTGGCTTTGTAGAGTTTTTTGTTTATTTTTGATTTTTTGTAGCTTAAAGATGGTGTAGTTTTTATGTTTGTTTGTTTTTTTAGCATTTGCCAGGTTGGTGTTCTCTGAGGTTTGGTGTCTGACATTAATTTGGGGAAATTCTCAGTCATCATTGTTTTAAATAGTTCTTCGGTTTCTCTTTCTCTTTCTCTCTTTCTTGTGTTCCCATTATGTGTATGTTATATCTTGTGTCATTGTTTTATAGTCCTTGGGTATTATGTTCTATTTTTTGTTTTTTTTTTGCAGTCTTCGTTCTCTTTTTTTTTTTTCTCAAATTTTCAAGGAATTTATCGATATATCTAATTTAGAGATTCCTTTGTCAGTTTTGTCCAGTCTACCAATAAATCCATCAGAAGAATTCTTCATTTCTGTCCCAGTGTTTTTTATTTTTATTATTTCTTTCTGGTTGTTTCTTAGGATTTCCATCTCTCTGCTTACATTCCCCATTTGGTTTTACACTGTCTACTTATCCATTAAAGCTATTAGCATGTTAATCATAGTTGTTTTAAATTGTGTTTTTTGTTCATTTGTTTGTTTGCTTTTTGATGTGCCTTGTAATTTTTTTCTTGATATCAGGAAATAATGTACCAGGAAAAAGGAACTATTGTAAATAGTCCTTTAGTAAAGTGCTATCAAGGTGTGTGGGTAGAGGAAGTGTTCTGTAGTCATATGATTAGTTGTCAGTCTTTTAGTGAGCCTGTGCTTCTGGGCTGTTTGTTACCTTCACAACAATTTCTCAGTTTTTTTCTTCCCACTTATGTGGGAATGGATCACAAGAGTGGACTGTAATTGGGTATTTCCCTTCCCAAGGTCAATTACACTTTGATAATACTCCAGAATGTTAGACTATGGCTAACAATTGTAGTTTCCTCTGAGGGCAGGTCTTTTTAAGAACAGAATGCTCTGGTGTACCTCAGAATGGTTCTTTTCCCATCCCCCTGCTGGAATCCTGAGGCGATTTTATTTTTATTATTTTTATTTTTTATATTTTCTCTAGGAATCTGGTAAGGCTCCTAGAGATAAACAATATTGTGGGGACCCCCTTATGACAGGATCCTCCTGGAGTTTTTAACTCTCAGAGATGTCTGTACTAAACCCCTAGCAATTCATCAATTACACTTCAGGCTTTCCTATCCTATCACTGCTTTTCACGTCAGTTTCTGCTCATGAGTCACTGCTCTCAAAAGCCACATCTCCCTGTAGTTGCCTGTCTTTCCAATCTGGGGGGTTGGGGGGTTCACCCTGTGTCCTCTCCTCTCTTATGCCTCCAAGAGGAGTTACTAAATTTTCAGTCTATTAAGCCTATTTTTTTAGTCTGTTTATTCTATTCATTTGTGGTTAGGACAGAGTGGTAACCTCCAAGCTACTTACATGAAAAATTGTAAACCAGAGTCCCAATCCTTTTATTTTTAATAAAATGTTTGTGTTTTCTTGCCTTATGTGTAACATGAATTTCTCTTGAGGTCACAATTCCCATTGTTGCTTGCTCAATTGCAAATTGTAAAATAACCAATATGCAGCATGGAAGATGGCATTATTGTTGTCTTTGATTTTCTTTCTTTCTTTTGAAACAAAATAAACCTACAATCTTCTGAGATTCATCTCTCTTGATTTACCAATACTTATATTCCCTCATTTATTCTCACTTCTGAGGCACTTACAGATATCATGAATTTTGACATTCTCCTCTCTATCCACAATAGCTATGCATAATTTGTCTGGAAAAAGAAAACAAACAAACAAACAAATAAAAAAACACTTCATCCTGCTGGACCAACTCATGTAGGAATATACAAAACACATCTGTGCATTCATGTCAAACATCTACCTTCTATCCAGGTGCACCATGTATGTTATGAGGCACACCCTTCCATGTTTGGCTTATAACTTTTCATCCAATATTATATACCGTATTTCCCCATGTATAAGATACGCCCTTTTTGGAGAAATTTGGGGTCTAAAAACTGGGTGTGTCTTATACAGTGATTGTAGATTTCGAATGCCATAGATGGGACTGAGGACGAGGCAATATATGAAGACAGTGATTCGTCATCAGACACAGATGAGGACAAGCTAATGGTTGGAAGTTTTGACAGTGATGAGAAGTTGTATGAATTTTATGATGAATAAAACTTGAGATCAATAACTTTATGTATTACACTTTTTTTTCAAATGTCGGGCCCCCAAATTAAGGTGCGTCCTATACATGGGAGCGTCTTATACATGGGGTGATATGGTAATGCTCATCTACTGTTTCACAATAAATCATAGACTGCAACCATTTCAATTTCTACAAGCAAATTTCAAGTATTTTCCAAGGTAAAGTTGCTTATTTATTCTAGCGTATATGAACATGTACAACTGTTTTTATTTGTGTGTTTTTTAAATGTCACGGGCCAAGTTTTGGAGTGTTATGCACTTAACTTCATTTTTTTTCCATAAGCCCTGTGTTTTTTTTTATTGAGGATTTTACAATAGCATACTGATTTTTATGAATTCATATACCACATTATAGCAGCACTGAATGTATCTCTGTTGGCAAAATTTTTCTGGAAAGTTTCTGGGGAAAAGAAGTTATACCACTATATATTTCTAATTTTAGCTCCAAGTTCGACATTATGTTAAATTCAAATGCTTCTATTTTTTTCCTTGTCAGTTATTTTTTTGTATTCTCAAAGGTTATAATTAAATATTTCTCTATAATTTAGAATTTCTTATAAGAAAGTAAGTAATTTGGAGACAATGAACTTTAGGGATAGTGAAAAGAAGAAAGCATACCAGATATTTATGTGATTGTATTACATTAAAACAAACCACCATGGGATTTCACTATGGAGAATGCATCATGAAGATAAGTAGAAAAACCCTTAGCTTTCTGTGGGGGCTGGGGGGGGGTGATTAGATAAATGGTGCTATAATTAATCAATATATACAATACAAAAGGAGAGGTTGCTTTTTGAAAATTTTGATAAATGTAGTTTTGTTAAATCCAAGGGGCATATTGATCCGCATGTAGGAAAAGGTGGTGATTGAGAGAAGAGATAAAATAAACTTAGTTTGGTTATTGCTTGTTTGATTACCGGTTTTAATATTGGAGCTGTACAAACACAGGGAAAGACACCAGTATGAAGGACAAGTATCAGAAATCAGGAAGAAAATAAATCTACAAAAGAAGTTCTTTTGATAGTGAAAAGTGAGGAGAATCCAGATGAATGAGTTCGCTTGGGTAGGAGGAGAAGCATTCTTCACATGGGAGTGTGGCAATGAAAATTCAGGCAGAGTTGCACATAGCAAATGAAAACCCCCAAACAGTTTTTACCTGATACATTCTCTTTTTTTCAAACTTAACTAATTACTAATTGATCACAATCCAGAAGCAATTGTCTGCTATCCCCTTTTTTGAACCCAAAGCAAAGAAAACATGGAACTCTAGTGATTTCCTAATCACAATCTGTGCAAGCCAGTTAAGCAGCCGTTGTACTGATGAAAAATGCTGTATATATTCATCTATATTTCTAACCACTCTTTTACAATTCCTGAATTATTCAAAATGAGAAAAATCATTTGGTTAAATAAAAACTGACCTTGAAGAGTAACTTTATATGAGCAACCATTTGTTTCAATGATCTGTCCATTCACTTATTTCCTTTTTTATAACATCAAAAAAAATACATATATTTCTTAAAAAATGAAACTTGTGGTACTGTGTTGTGGTTACGATTTCACTCTTTACCTCTTATCTCCATAATCTCCATTTTTGGAATGTAAAATAACTATTAAATTTTTTAGAAGAGGAATGAGATATTTCTTATATAGATCTGTTTATTAAAAAAAACTTATATTACAAATGTAGACATTTATTTATGGACTGGCACATTATTCTCTTGATGGAGAATATTATTGTGTTCTTGACAGTTATGTTGTGAAAATAATTGCTCTAGTCAAGATAGAAAATATCTGTTTTTTCAGCCCAACTGATATAAAATTTAAAAGAAAACTCTTTAAAGCTATAAAATTATTATTGAAGCAAAATATTTACAGATATCTATCATGTGCTATTTCTTTAAAAATGAGAAAAATGAACAATTTGTTAATTTAGTATTACAAAAGTTCTGGCACTTATAAAGAGTATTACTCTTTCTTAATAAGAAAGAATTATATAAGTACTGTGTGGGATACCTTAGTTAGCCCAGGACAGACTTGTTCTTCTGAGAGAAACTGAGTTGTCTATTCCTGACATATTTATAAAATTATCCCATATGTTTTCTACATACGACAAGCATTTGTGAGGAGCAGATAATGCAACTTGCCAGACAATGGTGAAGGATAAAACGTTATCTTAGCTCCTGAACAAGCATGCCAATGGACAAGTGATTTTATTATAAAGGAGTACTCCAGTTGAAATTGTACATTAAAGATACAGAGTGACTGTGAAGGACAAAATTATATAGTTTGGTACATTTGATGAATACAATTAAGGCCTGGATTCCACTAAAAAAAAAATGTACAGAGTAATTGTGAATTAGGTTTATTTGAGTTACTGCTTTCCCCACTTTACTGCCTATTTGTTTTGAAATGAAATCAGATGAGAGAAGTAAACTCTAAACTGATGAAAAACGCTTTCATGCTTTTATGTGCCACAGAATCATAACTTTCTATCAAACCTCTGCATTAGTCGTGACACCCTTTTTCAGCAGGAATCTTCCACTGGGCTACAAAGATAGGAGGCTCCATGGTAAAAAGAGAGCAAACACAATGTAGAAAAAGGATGAAGAAACAGGTTTATATGGTAATTATTTTAGTCACTAAATAGATCAGAACGGTACAAATTTTACATTATCATGCCTGGTTGATTTTGAAGTGAGTAATTAAAGCTTATATAGTTTGCACATTCTAATATAAATGAAGACTTGGAAAATATTCTCCCCAAAATTTTGCGACATATATACTTAATATTAGAAAAAAAGTAAAAATAGATAATACTATATATATATATACATATATGTATGTATATATATATATAATGCATTTAAAATAACAAATGGAATGACATTTATTTCATTGAGTAATTATCCATTAGGAAAATCTGAACTATTATTATATCTTCAAACTTTTTTTTTTTTTTTTAGCTGAGCCATCCTGCCACCTGTTGGCAGCTCAGTGGCAGCTCAGCTCAGTTTGGGCATTGAACCGCTATTGCTCAGAGCTCGCACTCTTGAGCAAGCTCTTAACCAACTGAGCCACTCGGCCGACCCCTATATCATCAATTTTTATAGCTTATAATCACTGTATATAAACAGATATGTGTTCGAATGTTTTATATATGGAACACGAGGTAATAATTTGAAAGGGTTAGATATAATTTGAACATCTAAAGAACATACATATAATTTATATATAATATATATATTATTCTATATATATTATTTTTAATTGTCTCTAGTAATTTAAACAATAACTGGTATTTTTTTTCACCTACAAATTTATTACCATTATCATGGAATACAAGGAAAATTTAAAATGTACTCCCATCTACAACTTTTACAATATAATTATGAAGACATAACTAATGTACATAAAATAATTAAAGAAAAAGAGGCATTATATACTGATTCAAGCAATTTGATGATAGTTGAATAAACAAAAACATGCTAGACACATGGAATTCAAAGTTTTTTAAAAAACATATAGAACAATGTGGAGTATATTGAGTGATAACTTTAAGAGATCCTGGAGCAGGGGCCACACCCACACCGAGAACCAGGAGCAGGGTAAGGATAAAAACAAACAGAGGCAGTGATATTATTTTAATTGACAAACCTGTTCATATGCTATATCAACAGCTATAATTAAAAGTTGCTGCATACAAGCTAATTTTTAACAGTGTAGTAAACAAAATAGCCGCTTATTTCTCTAGTATATATAAAGTTTGAATAGCAGGCATTCATGGGCAAAACAGAAGGCACAGTGTGGGTGTCCTTAGGCCTTTGTGTCCTAGCTACCATTCTAATTCCTCAGCATGCGCCTTCCATTCCACGGCACCACATTATCCAGCATGGCTGCTGGATCACACTAATCATGTATTTCAGGTTTGATGCAGGAGATACATGAGAAATATGTCCTCTCCCTTTGGGACATTATTCTTAGAATTGTAACACAATAGTTCACCTAAATTGTATTAATAAGATTTGACAACATACATATAGCCCCATTAGCTTGAAGAGTGTTTGGAACATGTGGTGGTGGTGTAGCTGGGCAGATAGTGTTTTATTACTAAATACAGGGAATCTCATTATTTATGGTAGTTGTGTTCTATGAAGTCACCAGAAACCCTGAATTGGCAAACGCAGAGCCGCTCCCGGGGAAGAAATAAGGTTAGGCTCCTGGGAGTGTCTGGTCACAGCATTTTCATCCACCCTATCAATGTGCTTTTGTGTGTTTCCACTTAAAGGCACCTTTAATATACATTATCGACTCATGAACACTGAACTGAGACAAGTTTAGTATAACTCCTGCCTAAAGGAAGCACATCTAAAACGCTTATATTCTGTAAGCCACAACACAGCCTTCTTGCACATAGCCACACAGACACCACTTCTGCACTACATTCAGGGGCCATCTTAATCAGTGAAATCCAAACAAAAACCACAGAAATCCAAAAAACATGGTACTAAACAGACCACAAAAAGGACACTTGTTTACAGTGTGAGAGATGAGACACATTTTTGTGACCAGGAATATACCATAGGAGCTTCAACTCTTCTTTATATCAATTAGCCTATGGTAAAATTGGTTCATTATACATTGTCTTCTTAAAGTTGCCATTTCCAAGAACCTATTGACAAATTTAGTGAGGACTTTTTGTATTTCCATTTTGCAATGTTAGCCTAATTATATCTTAAGTGAAAATTAAACTCACCTTCCTCATTCATGGACGATAAGGATGGGGTGTTTTAAGGAGGCTATGGGAAATATCCTATAGAAAGGGGAAAAATGCTAGAAAACAAGCAACGGAATATCATTGAGCTGATGCAGGGAAACTGGATAAACCAGAGTTGATTCCTATTGCAAGAAATGCCATATTCAGAGACTACATACAAAACCACGAAGCTGAAATTTGGTGACTAACCTTGCTGATACTCACACATAGAAATGTAATGTTATATCTTGTGCATTTATAAAAATTGATTTTCTGCACACCAGGGAAATGAATTAGTATAAATATTTTTGCAACACTTTCTTAAACTATATAAATTCCTTTAAGGTAGAAAAGTACATTCTGTTAAATTCTTATTTCTCTCTCTTTTTTCTTCAAAGACTCTTAATTCACTAAGAGGGATAAAGCCAACTAAAGAATATTAGCACAAATTAAACCCTTCCATTCTTCAACTGTGCAAACAAAGATCCAGAGGTGTAATAACCTTTCCTATTCAGAATCCAGCTAACTGAGATAGAAAACCTAGAATTTAAGTGCAAGCCTGCCACTATTACTTTTACGTTCTGACGAAAGTACAAAGGAAGTTTTCCAGTACACAATGTGTCCATTCTTTAATTATCACACCTAGCTCCATCCTGCTTTCTGACTAGTTTCCTGAGCATGTATTTGGATAAGACAATCTACATTATCAGACTCCATCGACAGCCTCTGAAAAGCCTGTATCTTCCTTCCCCACCCTCTTTGGTCATTCCTTAGGCCCAGGAGTGTGCCCACCAATGGGACTCCGGAAGAAAAGGCAGAGGTTCAAGAAGTAGGCTTGGCCCATTGGAAAGGACATTCCAAGGCTGATCATGGTTTGGAAGAGGGGTCCACGCTGTGTGTATGTGTATTCTCTTAGTTCAATAGTTATTTGGATATATGGATCATGGATGGTGTTTCTGAAGCCCTGGTCCAGGAATTGAGGCCCTCTCACTTGGGTCACAAGACAGTACTGCCTAAGTGTCTTACTTTGCATCCAATGTCCTTTCAGATCCTTTCTAACTTCATTATAAAATCATTTACTTGTTTTACATTTGCCTTCTTTCTCCATTTGGAACCAGGAGATGTAAATTTGTAGACTCACTGATCCTTATAGCTTTCTAAGTAGGTGTTTTATCTTTTATTGAGTGTCTATCTCATTCTAATATTTATTTTTCTTTAAGATGATAGAATGTTACATTGATCACAGAGTATATAATGTGTTTCCAATATTAAATGAAGCAATTGGTATATTTGACTGTATGAAATTAAATGTTTTGCTTAATAATACATAAGAAAGCTAAAAGACAAAATGAGTTGTAAAAATAGTTACAATAAATAAGAAGCTCATATATCTTAGAAGGCTTACATGTTAATTAGAAGACATTAAAATAAATTGAAAAAAAAAACAAAACAAAACCAAAACATAAAACCAAAACTGAACACATGCAGAATAAAGAAAATAATAGTAAAAATGTGGAATAATATATACAAATATCTGAAAATGTTATGATATATTTAGGTTTACTAATTATAAGAAAATAAAAGAGACAGTAGGGAAGAATAAAGGAAGGTTATCTTTATACCTTTCAAACTGATAAATTGCTAAACTATGGTAATGTCCAGTGATAGTAAGTGAACCTAGCATTGATAAGTACTAGAATTAAAAATTAATATAACATTTCTGGAAATCAGCTCACAAACAGAAGTTAGTTATAGTCCTTTTATGTTTAGAAATCTAACCTAAAAATTTAAATATAACCAATAAAATACACTATGTGATCAAGAAAAAAATGAAAACCCCCTAAAGATTTCACATTCGGAAAGACCATGAACCAAATGTGGAATCTGTATTAAACCAGGTCATCTCTCAGAGTATAAGTTTTGAAGAACCATATTTCTTCAGAGCACCCACCAAATTTTTCCAACTTGAAAGGAGGTTGATCTTTTGGTTGATACGTTTTGGGGGCTCATTAAATATTGAAAATTTAAATTTGAGCAGTATTCAGAGAAAGGGAATGAAGTGCAATGCTCCCTGCACTCTTTTCCCAACTTAAATACAGAGTCCAGTACAGACACCATTTCCCCACGCAAGCTCTAAATCTCAGTTAAACTAGTGGTTTCCAAAAATGTATTGTGTGTGTGTGTGTGTGCGCGCGCACCTGTGCGTTTGTGCATGTGTGTGTGTGTGCACGTGTGTGTGTGCACACGTGTGTGTGTGTGTGTGTGTGTGTGTGTGTGTGTGTGTGTGTGTGTGTGTTCCTGCGTTCACCATGATTTTTCTGGGGTTGTTGCCCACAGCAGCCTCTCACACAGGCTTCTGATGGGTTCCCTAGGCCCCTGGTATTTTCCATCCATTCGCAGCTCTCTCCTTGGATGGAGTCTTTTCACTCCTGCAGGCGATTCTCTGTGGAAATAGGTGTTTTGAAATACAACCCTACCAGGATCTCTTTTGTAAATACGTTCAGTGACTTTTCTGTTACCTAAGTGTAATTGAAGTTCGTTTCAGGGAAGCCCTCATGTCCCCTGGCCTGCTGCTTTCAGCCCAAACCTCAAGAGTCATATCCTTTGAAAAGCATCTCAACTGCCCTCAGGAGATCCCAGGTGGTGGAAACACACAGCACGTAAACAACTTTTTTCAAATCAATCTTTACTCCATCTCTTTGAAGAAGTGGCTGATTCAGTTTTAAAATCTCCTAGCATGTCTTGCATATATAGTCTAGCACCTCTTTAGTACAGTACATGGGGGCAGTGACCCAATATAATATTATTTGTGGCCTGTGGTGACTTAGCAAAGCCAGGACGCCTCAAAGTGGGTGATAAATTATTGCTTCGGATCCAGTTTTTAAATCTTTTGATGTGGCATGTATGTGTCGTCTCTCATCTCTTCAGTTATGTAGAGATAGTTTGAAAGATTATATTATTCTTGCCTTTTGAGTCTTCCTCTGGAATAAAAACACTTAAAAATTAGCAATGGGGTATTGCTGAATGATCTAGGTTTAAAATCTCTCAAGGTTTTCTAAAATCTTAAAATCTTAAGATGTCCTTTCTGTGTTTCCAATTACCTCTTTAAGATCCCTGGATACTGTTTACAATGTTATGTTGTTCTTGGCCTCTGGGGCCTCAAAACAAAATCTGTCCCATTTTAACATCATTTTTATACTGTATATTTGCAATTGTAGATACTAATGTAAAATTAGGCATATATATATATATATATATATATATATATAAACATATTATGTAAACATAATTAAATATAGACTGAATAGCATGGAGGAGTGGTACATATGCTGGGAGAGCTACTGTTAAACAGGACAAGCTGATTGCAGACCTTCATCTTCTGTACCAGCAGATTAAATCACATGTTTTATCCCAAGGCACAAATCTATCCAAGTCAGGAACATGATTGAGACAAAATCCACTGGGTCCATGACTGCCATCTTTGTTTCCATCGTCAATATATGAGACACAGCCCCATTGCTCTAAGAGTTTACTAACACATTATTTTTCACCGGTGGATTCTACTTTATTGTCACCATCTCAGCCTTCAGCCTGCTCCCTCCTCTAAGTTCTCCAATATAGAGCACTATAAATGCAGAATTTCTATAATTTAACTTTATTAGCTTTCACTAATAATTGCATTAACTGAACTCAGGTTTTCTCTCTCTGGGGAACTTATCTTCCCTACCCCCAAACTCCCCTGAACAATTGTTTATTTTCTACTTAGCCTCTGTTGTTAGGATCCAGAGGTGAAAGCTGATTTTCTCTTCTTCAGGACCATTTTTTTTCTTCTTCAAATATTCTTTATTTCTCTGTTTTTAATCACTTCTCTTTTTTCTTGAATACTTGGCATCATTTTCTCTGCCCCTAGATGCTTCTGATATCACTTTCAGTATATATATAGATATCCATACAGAAAATCCAGAAAAAAAATCACCAAATTTTTGGTTTTACGATTTTTTATGTCCAATGATATTTTAGACTCACTTCAACAAACCACTTCCACAATTTCTATTTTGACTTTGTTATTGCCTATAATACAAACATTCTATGACTAGATATCACTGATTAATGATTCTCAGCTGTGACCACGGCCTCATTTAACTGCTTTGGTAGAAACTCTTGGTCAGAAATTGAGACCTCTCAATAAATTTCTCCCCATCTTCCTCTTTTTTTTTTTGTTTCCTTTTTTGCTTTATATTATCTAGCTTGGGTCCTATGGTGTGTGATTTCAAGGACATTTTTGCAAATATCCTAAACTGTCTTGTTCCTCTGTTATTCTTATTGAGCCTATCAAGCATAACAGCAACCTTGAATGACCTAAACTATCATAATGCAACATGCCCTCACTCCAGCAGCTAAGCACTGCTAGATAATTTCACACATGAGGTCATATTTACTTCCAAAAATGTATTCTCATCACTCACAAGCCAGCCCTTGGGACTGCCCATCTATCTCACTCTCCACAAAATGTTTTAATATTCTCCCCTCTCTTCAGATTTTGATACCTACATATCTCCTTCATTCTAACAGATGTCTTTGCCATCTACTCATCAAAGAAAATAGAAATCATAAGATTGGGCTGCAGATATTTTAATATTACAAAATATAAACATACTCACATCTACACTCTCATTGACCTTTCCTAAGATCAAGTCCTTTACATTAGAGTCTACATATTTTGAGGGAGAGGTTCATCAGTGAAATTTCATTATTAATTTTCCCCAATCTTGTGTACTCAGTCATTAATTCTCAACTAAAAAACACCCTTTTTCATTAATTTACTTTATGTTTTCATTAAAATGGTAAATGTATTGGACAGCAATGTTGTTTTTTTCCTATCTGCCTGTAGAAAACTCACAGGTGCAAGTTCACATGTTGGGAAGTGCCTTGGTCTCTGAAACAACCAGTTAAGAATAGCTCTGAAACCTATGCAACTTTATTAACAATTGTCACTTCAATAAACTTTAATTAAAAAAAAATAGTCACTTACTTGCTATTAACTGGATGGTGAAGTGGACAAGAAATAAACTCTCTTTGTTGTTTACAATCATTGATATTGTGATTGACCTTTTACAATGATACAATGGATAGCATCATTTTCACTAAAACAAACACATGATAGAGTCAATAAGTAATAAATACAGTTAAGATACATTTATATATGTAATATATTTGTGATAATTAAGATAATTAATAATTAGGATAATTAATAAGATAATAATGTTAATTATTACAATATAAACATGTTACTTCCTTTAAAGATGACTATGAGATAGAAATGCTTCTAAATATGAAAAATAAAGAGAATATAGTTGACAGCCTCTATTCATTTTGTAAAAGGTGATTTTCTTAATAAACTTTGACTTCCACAGTCTAGTATCTATCCATCTTTCCATTTCGTATCTGTTAATGCCATTGCTGCTTAAGGTAAACAAAACAAAACAAAACAAAGCCACATTTATTAGAAAAATAATATAGCATTCTCATTCAGTGTGATCTAGTCAGAATCAGGAATATTTCAGACATTACCATAAGCAATTTCTAAATGAAATGCAGGAAACATAACTTAGCTTTTGTAATTTAATTTTCACATAACTTATATTGTAGTGTAAATATTTTTATTTTTTCCAGGTTTATTGAGGAATAATTAATAATAAAATTAAATCTATTTAGAGTGTACAATGTGAGGATTTAATATATAATGTGAAATGATAACCACAACCAAGTTAATTAACACACCTATTACTTCATGTACTTAACTCTTTTTTTTGTTGTGTTATGGAAACATTAAAGATCTACTCTCCAAATTTCAACTATGTGGCACCATACTATTAATTATAGTCACCATGTTCTACATTAGGTTCTGTGGACTTATTTGATATGTAACTGAATGTTTGCACACTTTGGCCTGTATCCCCATTTCCTCCACCCCCCAGGTCCTGGCAGCTACAGTTTTACTCTGTTCTATAGAATTGGCGTTTTTTTGTTTGTTTGTTTTTTGTTTTTTAAGTTTCCACAAATAAGCAATACCATACAGTATTTGTCTTTCTCTGTCTGGTTTATTTCAAGTAGCATAAGGACCTCCAGATTCACCCATGTTGCCTAAATGGCAAGATTTCCTTCTTTTTTATGCTTGAAATATATTGTTATGTATACTATTATATAAATAGTATTATTTTTATATATTCTATTATACATATTATAGTATATTGTATTTTATATATTTTCTATTATATATTCTGTTTTATCTATATACTTGATGTTAATTGAATTCCCCCCACTATTTAACGTGGTTTCAACTATTAAAGTGCTGAGAGCTTCTTGGTTTTGCATTTGTAGTTATTGTACAGAAAAATTCAGGAGTGTATGAATACTTGCCATAATCAGGTCTTTTCCCTAATAAAGAGGGATATGATTATTTATAGGAATTATACATGAGAAAATATTTTTAATTTGTCTTTTGTGATGTGCTATTTTGTGAGGGAACAAAATATAATTTTCAAACATTCTTATCTAAATATTGTACAATGTAATACATTCAATTTTCTTAATTTTTTACTACTTTTGTAAGATATGTTTAATTTTTTTAGTAAAATGGACTCAGTAAGAAAACAATTAGCAGAACAAATGTGTATATATATATATATATATTTTTTTTCTTTATCCATTTATCCATCAATGGACACAGGTTATTTCCATATCTTGGTTATTGTGAATAATGCTGCAATGAATATAGGAATCTAGATAGTTCTTTGAGATACTGATTTAATTTGTTTCTGATATATACCCAAAAATGAAATTGCTGAAGTAGTTTATTTTTAATTTTTTGAGGAACCCCCGTACTGTTTTCCATAGTGACTGTACCAATTGACATTCCCACCAACAGTGCACGAGGGTTCCCTTTTGTCCACATCATTACCCACACTTGTTATTTCTGGGCTTTTTGACTCAGGACCCAGGAACAGCACGCTGAACAGTGGCTGCACCACAGGGGTGACTCAGGACCCCGAGGGGCGGGGCATAGTGCTGTAGCACAGCCAGGGTGATGGGTGCTGGCAGATCAAAGCCCAGACTGAGGACCTAAGAAGGCTGCGTGCAGCGTACTGGCAGCCGGTGCAAGTGATAGTCAATCAAAGCTGCCAATTATGTCTCAGTGGGTGTGGCGCAGTGCAGTACCTATTCTAGGCCGCTAGATAGCTAGATGGTGAGGCACTGAGATTCCCCATCTTGAAGAGGGAGGCACGGCTGCAACTTGGGCCCTTAAGGGCAAATCTCACCACAGGTCCATCTCCAGCCCCGGGGAGGAGATGCAGCCACAGGGACTCCAGAAAGCTCCATCGGTCTCTGGGATCAGCTTCAGTGAAGACTGTGGGGTCCTCAGTAGCAGAGGCTACAGATGTCCACAGTGGGGACAAGGAGTGCTGAAGTCTTCCTGTTTTTTTCCCAGTGGAGTGAAAGCCTTCTGAGGGATCCCCGTGACACCGAGCAGCCCGAGACGAGAATAGGCTGGCACAGAACAGGTAAGAAGCTCCCTATGCTTTTCTTTGCGGTCATCCTTGGTTTTTGTGCTCCGCGGGGTTTCTGCTGCTGCTTCATTGGAGTCCATGGCTTTCCCAGAGCGATTTGCTTTGGTTTGAAGTTGTTTCTTCATTGTTTTTGTGGAGGAAACGAGTGTTGGCACCTCTTAGCCTGCCATTTTGTTGACATTATCTACTATATTATAAATTTAGTGCTATATAATGTTATACAAATGTCCTTATTATGAAGAAACTAAAATATATATGATATGACTTTTTAATAGGTCAGGTATGAATAAGTGGAAAAATTGTCATTCCTATGTAATTTCTTGAATACAGAGAACAGTAGAGGACACATCATTAAATCATCTAACTCAGTCTAAAGTGCTTAGCTGTAATGAGTTCATTTTCAAATGTTAGATGTATCCAAAGGTGTAATCATTTAATAGACAACAAAAACAGATACCTAAATCTCAGTGTAATTGAAATGGCATCACGTTTGTGCAGTTTATTCATTTGCCTCAGTACTCGCAGGTGTACCTTCCTTTTCTGACTTCTGTGCTCGGAGCGCCTGAACCTTTAAACTGGATCAGATGGGTTCATTCTCTTGCTGTTGTGCTCAGCAAATAGAAGACAACAGGAGACTCATGGGAAATCCCAATTCTCGTCCTTTTCCCATGGCGCTTCCATGGTGGTTCAATGTCACTGTCCAGGTCGTGTCCACTCTTCCTGAAGCATGCCATCTATAGTTCTGCCCAAACTCCTGTTGCACTTTTGGATCTAGGTTTGACAATGACTTGCTGTATTTGAGAGTTTCCAGGTACCTCAACATCCTTTAATTCCCATACAGCTGTGTAAGTAGTCCTTTCACCAATATTTCTTCATGGAAACTCTATTGGTTAAAAATAACAATATTAGCAATCTATTAATGTTGATCAAAAACCACATCTGGCTCTTTAATTTTTTTCACACAGGTATTATTTTAATAATAAGAATGAGTAGTCAAGTTGAATAAGTAAATGCTGCATATATTATTTAGTCTTTAAAGAATAAAGATAATTTATATATATTTTTTTTCCATGAAATAACTTGAATAGACTTCCCATTTCAATAGACTCTTTTCATTCAATAATATTCAAATATTGATAGTTGGAACAACTAAACTCAAATAATACACATCATTTTATAAAGGAGTTTACTCTTTTAAACAAAATTCACATTTTCAAATAATGGGGAGTTTTACTCAAAACAAGTAAAGTTTCTACTATAATATCAGTGGCTTATACTGATAAATTTTGAACAATACCAAGTAAGACTATCTGTCTGATCCCTAAGTACCAACACCATAATTGGACCCAGTAGGTACTTAATAAATATTTTAAATGTGTTTTAATCAAATATATATGAAAAGTTGGAATCAGAGAGCAATTCACAATAAAAGACTTTCACCTGCATAAGCTCTTTGGTTTTTTTACAACTCCATAGGTATTGTTGGGTATATTTTATCACCAATTTCTCAAATGAAGAAAGAGGCATGGAGATTTTAAAAACTTTTCCAAAATCACATAGCTAAGTGTGAGAGTCCTGAATCCATTCACCTTATTCTGTAAATGATTCAAGTGATAATTCATTGCTACATGCACCCCCTAATTATCTTCTGAAGTTGTTCAGCATATGTGAAAATATGTTCATATAAGCCACTATTTCTTGAGTGCTTTTTATATGTAATATGCTCACTTATTGACTTATGTTATTGTTATTAATGTTTAAGACAACTCTAAAACAGGATATATATTTTTATCATCATCATATTTATTATTATCATTATTATTGTACATAAGAGGAAACAGGTAGAGAAGACTAAAATACAATGCTGTACTCTGCACATCACACCTAGTTGAAAAACATAGTAGTCTAATTTAAGAAAATATTGTATTTGCTATTAACAATAATGAAAAATGAAACAGTAGCTAAAAAAATAAACAGAAGGCAATGAGATATAAGATACATGAAATGCAACTCATTTATCTCCATAATAATAAATAATCATGACTAACTTATCAAGTATGTTGATATTGTTATTATATTATAGAAAACTGAAAATTAAAATATATGAAATAATTTTTTCATGCAGACATAAAAAGACAGTGGTGGGTGTTTCTGATTAAGGTCGACAGATGATGAGACACAATACAGATCAGCTGAACATGTATTTAAATACCAGTGTTCAGAATTAGTGCAAACCTGTTTGCACATTATTCAAGGGTTTATTTTAATTGCATTTATTGGAATATATTCTTTTAGTTCTTTTCCATTAATATGATTTCATTTTCATATATTTTTGAAGCCATTTCATCAGACTCGATCTTCTCTAGTGTTGCTCCTGGAATTAATCTTGTATGAAGCCATATTTTCACCATTGGCAAACTCTTATAGGGAATTTGTCCTTTGAAATTGAATTTTCTAAATTCCCTTTCTTAAAAGAACACAGAAACCAAAATTGGATTCAGTAAGCATAGTATTATCTCTTGAACTACATCAACATAAATTACAAGTATCTGGCTAAATGAGATATTCAGGAAGTCACATTGGTTGAACATCAAAATTAGAAAATAGCCTAACAAAACAATTATAACCTGCTTTTAGCATTGAGGCAGAACCTATTTTTTTAAAGGGTTTTGTTATGTCTTCCATTTTGCTATCAATATTTATATGTTGTTTTCTGCTTGAATTCTTTTTTTATTTCTTGGTATTTGGAGCCATCTATTTCTCACTTGTTATTGTCCAACTTGAGAAACTAATTTGATTGATTTATATGAGATAAAGACAAAATACATCCATAATAGTAAATGGAATCATAAGAATGACATTTTACTTACTATTATAGATAAATAGGCATCTGAAAATAGCAATCAGAAGCTTGAAAGAAATCTGTAGTGAGGAATAAGAATTTCTGAATTAAGCATCTGATATGATAATAGTTGAAAACATTTGCATATCTTAGCAATCCCTTTGCAATAAAATTATGGTTCAGTGGAATATCAGTTCCTGCTTTTATTCATAGCTTACTTTTTATTTAGAGAGTCTTAAAATACTTGACTTTATGTAAATTACATAAAACAAAAAAAAGTGTGTGTGTATGTGTGTGTGTGTGTTTGCATGCATGCATATATCTTGGTTTTTGAAGTGTTAAAATCAAAATTCAAAATTGAAGCTGTAGTTACTTCTTTCTGTATTTGCTTGAGTGCCCTCTTTTAATAAATATTGTTATAGAAATGACAGCAGGCGTGGATTGACATAAAACAGGGCTGCAATATTGACTGCAAAAAATGCTATTCTTATGCCAGATTTCAAGAGTGAGGTATAGCAGTAAATAGGAAACAAGAAATAGATAGAACTTTTATTTGAGAGCTGCTATCAAAACAATGGCTGACTATATATTGAAATGTTTAAAACTTCATAGGACGGCATGCCCTTTCTATTTAAAAAGCGTGATGCAATTTAATGAATTTAGTAGTATATGTATACAAGTATTTAATAAAGTTGAATCATATTAAACTACCAATATCTAACTAATTAAACTTACATAAACAGTAATTCAACCTAACATTATAAATATTAATAGGTTATATATGAAATAAATATGAGCATTTGTCTCACTGCAGGTAAAATTGTGGTATATGTTATGATTTAAAAAATAGTAAACATTGATACTATGTCTTTACATGAATATACCCTATAATGAAGAATTGTTTGATCGATAAGGGACAAGGGACATATACTTGATCAACAGATAAATTTACTGTTAAAATTGTATAAACATATAGGCATACATAATTTGAGTACAGTTGCTTAGTGCTACTTGATTGCAAATAAATGCTTCAGTTTCAACAATGTTACGTTTATAATAAATTAAATATAGACAAACTATTGCACTGATGAACACTTCTTTGTGCACAATGTTATACATATACACATACTAATATATGTGAAATTCTTATTATTTTATGATAATAAATTTAATAATGTTAATGCAAAGAATACCAAAATATACCTTTCTTGAATTTGGAATGTCTTTACACTATCACGGACTTCTGATAATTGTTAAGCAGTTTTATTTACAGAAAACAAAGATCCATTAATATATCTCTGTAATGGGGAGTTATGGGGATGATGGAAAGGGACAGGTGTTAAAGGAGTTAATAGTTTAAATCATGGACATTTGAATCAGATATACCTACGTTTATCTCCAGTTTCTATCACTTAAATGTAAATTTTTCTTGGGAAACTTAATTATTTCAATTTTAACTTCTTTATCTGTAAAGTAGTAAAATGAATTAGATTCATTCAAGAAGTTAGTGAGCCAATTCATAAGCTAGTGCTCGCCAAAGAACTTAACACCTGGTAAGTCACCAATTAACATTAATTGTCAATAGAATTAGCACCAGGATTAGGTAAATAATTTTCAGAGCCTAGTGCAAAATGTAAATATGGAGGCCCTTATTCAAAATGCAGGGGGAGAAGTACTGTTAAAGGGCACTAAGATATATCATGTTAAAGTCACTAAAAATATTATATTGGGTTGTCAGAAAAGTCATGATGTATCTTTTCTATGCTTTTCATTGCAAAAATGCGTCATGACTTTTCCGACAACCCAATATTTCATGTACTTTTGCTTTGCTCTGAGTATCATAAAGTCCTTCCACTCAAATGCCCATTTATCATTCTTCTCCCCTCATGAATTTAGCGTACACACAATTTCCAAGTATCTTGATCCTGACTATGCCTCAAGGAAACTATGATTAATATTCATACCCACTATTAATAGCTTTGTTTTTTTCATCATTTGAAATCTATGTACCCAAAAATGGAATCTGACTTTTCCATTCCATGTTTTTAGCACAGGGCAGTGTAGTTGGTCACTACATACATGTTGACTTCCTTTGATTAGGTGACCCACCGTTGTTCTAATTAGCTGTGTCTACGGGATAGAGAGGAAGAGTCATGTGATATCATCGCTGAGCGGCTTTATTGACTATGCTGAGGCATTTCCTAGCAAAACAAAGTGTGGGCAGGTCAGCATTGTTTTGTTTTGTTTTTGGAATAATGTAAAAAATATGGAATAAGGCCTTTTTTACTCCAAAAAGTTATGCTGACAGAAACCTTAAAATAAAGGTGGTATATGATATATACATTTCATTTTCAATTTGAAAGTGTGAGTATATATGTGAATTTATTTAAAGATTGCATCAAGGCCGAGGCCTTTGCTTGTAAGTCATCTGATGGACAGTCCCATGCATTTTCTTTTTCTATTTTTTTAATTGATATAAACCATACTCATAATCCATCTCTGCAGGTTTTTGTATCTGTCTCTTTAAGGCAAATCAAGTAATTACAAACTTTTCTGTAAGCAATTTGTGGTGCAGAATATTTTCAGGTGTCTGTGATTTCTTCCCGTCTTTCATAATTGTCCAGACAACACTTACTTTGAAAACATATTTGAAGCAACTCACCTTTATAGAATTGTTTTTAGGCATACAACATAGTTTACAGAAATAACTACTTTTACACTATTATTTTCATAAGTTTAAGTGATATTTAAATAAATTATGTAAGTGAAAAAACAAAAACAACTGGTACAAACAGATTTAGGGATAAACACATCTGATACTTGGTACACACACTGCCGAAACAAAGAGAACAGAGTGTGGGAGACAGAAGCTGTGTGAGCCAAAAGCACTCAACCAACTGTAGACTTCAGTAAATGTTAACAGAGGGACTGGAAAGCATTGTTATGTTGGTAAAATGGGGGCCATTTAAACAAACTTTTGTTATATTCTATGCTTTACCTCTTTAAAATTTATTCTAGTCCAATTTTACCAAATTTATCTGTAAATGGGAAGGGAAAGTTGAAAAAAGCTTTTTTTTTTTTAACGCCTGCAAAATATGTAAACACTTTTGCCTTTTTTAATCCATATGAGATGATATGTTCATAGCTGAGATGAAGAGCTTGCAATCAATGTGGTTTTTTTAAATACACTATAATGCAGGTCTGTAGGATGGAGCCCAGAAACAACACACATAATGAATGCTGAGTATTTGCAATTTGGAAAATATGACAGGAAATATAAATTTATTAAAAATAGTGTAGATATGTTCTGGAAGCTATTCACAAAAGGACTTGGTTAACGAATAGAATTTATACATAGAGAAAGGAAATTAGGGAAATAACAAAGGCTTTTTTTTTTTTCACATGACAAGAAATCAGTTTAGTGATTTTGAATTTAGATCATATATAGAGGAAGACTTTCAGACCAACCACCTATAGAGTATTAACAATAACCAGGACCAGAATAAGTGTAATTTTGACCAAAGAGTCTTTCAACCTATTGGATTAGATTTATATTCTTAATTGCTTAAATATAAAACATGTTAACAATATCTTATGTCCTTTTCTTTATCTAACAATAATTGACACTTTCCTTCTCACTTATGCAATCTCTTAACCTACAATCTCTTCTTCCCCAACTGTTGCTCTGGAATGAGTGCTAATTCAAGGTTCAAGGTCCTGAGACTCAGGCAGCAATTCAGTTGTGTTACCTAGAACAAAAAAAGTAAGGATTTTGTAACCTTCTTTTGTCACATTAATAATATGGTACATATAATTTCCTATTTCCATGGTGATTTTTTCTTAATATATCAGTGAAAGTATACCCCAAAAGAGCTAGATATTTTATCTGTTTGTATTTTTATCTCTACATCTTTAAAACTGACAGACGTATTTGGCACAAGTTTGATGCTAAATTATAATTTGTTGAATACATGAATGATCGCCATGGACTATTTTCCATGTCATTTATTGATCAGTAGTGAAATTAGTGATGGCTGTGAGCATTCCCTAATGTTGATGCGACTGTCCCATACATGAGGACACACACACATTGGTAAATAAATACACATTTGTGTCAATCTCTAATCTTTAATGAATTCTCAGAACTGTAGATAACGACTCAAACTGTGTGAGCAATTTCAAGGATTTTGCTACAATATTTAATTGTCCAATGGAAACAGTATTACTGCTGGCATTGTAACAGAGTGATTCATGTACAGTAGCATTATTAAAAATATAGCTTATATTCATTATAATTGACATACAATATTATATAACATCAGCTTCAGGTGTACGGTGCAGTGACCAAGCCTCTACCCCATCCATGATGTGGTCTCCCTAACAAGACATGTGACCATCTGACACCCTGCAGAATATTTATAACATTATTAATTATATTCCCTGAATTGTCTTTCATATCCCTGTGGCAATATTGTAGTTACCTATTTATGCTGTCTAATCCCTTCCCCTTCTCCCTCTTGTATGTCAACTATAATTGAATATATAGTCACTGGATGTGGAGTATAGTGTGGGAGTGGAGTCAAGGGAATTGTAATAAATATGTATGGTGGGGGGGGTGAGGCAGTGGAATGGGGGAGGGGGTTGTCATTTTGAGGGGTAAAAAGTATAACTATTGCACTGTGTTGTACAGCTGAAACTAATTAAACAATGCTTATTTCACAATTAAATAAATAAAATACAAAGCAGGAAAAAAATTTAAAACATAGCTTAATTTTGAAATGCATTAATTTTGTTTTATTATATACTCTTGAGCCTTTTTTGATAATAGTCTGCTAATTGATAGCTTTGATTTAATTTAATTCTATGTAATTTCATTTGGGTTCCAGTCTTCTTGAACAAATTCTCTGTATTGTTATACATACTTTTTTTACTTTAATTAATTTTTAATAATTTCTAAACCCATGATTTGATTTTGTATGATCATGTTGTAACTGAGGAGAGAGAGGGAGGCCTTTGTTGAGGATTTTTCTTTTTAGTCCTATAATTGCAAAACATCATTAGATAATGGAGCCTGTACAAAATGTCTCCTTTGCTGACATTTGAAAAAACTTTTTTCTTGTGTGTGTGCGTGCTTGTATTTTAACTTCTAGCCAATGTTTATGGTATTGGAACTATCTCATAGGAACTTAAAAATGACATGTTTTCTGTAGGGTTTATAGTTCTAATTATTTAATAATTGTACAGGATTAATCATATTGCAATTTTTATATTATTTACTTTTTCCTACTTGACTGCTCAAGGTTTAAGAGATTTTTGAAACAGCTGTTCCAGTGAATTTTTTGTTGTGTTTATATGGTTTTTAAAAAAATGTTTATACTATTTTTCCTTTTGTGTTAAAGTCCTTAATTGTTAGCTACTCATTTTGAATAACTTTATTATCATTTTTCTTGATTTCTACACCTTGAAGTGGACATATTGATGCCTGGTTATCTGCATGTTGTTTTTAATTAGTCTGGAATCATTTTATTGTCAAGATATTTGTTTCACTTTGTGTTAGCTTGTAGTTCGCAGTCTAGGAAATACACCATCGGGGAATTTTTTTCTACTATATTTTTTCTTAGTGGTTTTGTTTTTGTTGTTTCTTGTAACTAAACATGAGAACTCTATTTTTAGCAATACAGGTTTCAATCTTGTTTGCATTTACTTTCAGAATTGACATACTGCATTTGGTTCTTTGTTAAAGTTAGTGCATTTTAAAAAAAATTGTATTCTGATATCATGCATGCTCTACTTTCCCTCTGAATTTTTCTAGTATTGTTTTTCGAGAAAATATATCACATTAATTATTAGCTTTCTATACTTGAGATAGGTAATATCTATATTTTAAAACATGTGTGGTAACTAAGAAATAAAAAGTTTAAAAGCCAAGTGTGTTGCTAAGCCATTAAAAAGTGGTAAAGCCAGGGTTTTAATCTGGTTCTGATGTTAATGCCCAAAATTGTATGTACCTGAAAGAAAATAAAACAATTCCCCTTGTATATTTTACCAAGTCTAATAGTTGGCACATTGAGCCATAAAACGATATTTGGGACTGCTATAGAACATAGGCTAAGATGAAACGGTATGAGCTCATCCAGTAAAGTATATCTGTGTATTACAGGGTCTGTGTGTGTTAATTGGTTTCATATTTTAAAGGCCACGGTCAGTAATTTTCATTTGATATAAGTGGCCATTTGGCAACACGATAGTGCTATAAGGAGCTGAGTAATGGGATCAAAAGAATACTTCCCTTAGCTGACTATTACTTCTTATTTAATATACATTAAATAGACTATTAGTCAGGAAACCTTGTAAAGAGGCTGTGGCACCATTTATAGCTCTTGAAAATAATTTAAATTGTGGTGGGGTGATTAAAATAGAGCATTATATGAAGAAAATATGTGAACAAAGTGTTAGAAGGATTTGGTAATGCCCTAAAAGGGAAGATTAAAAGTGACCTGAAAATGATGACGCACCCAGTCTTTATGATCCCTAAGGTCAGCTTAATAGTACATGGCCACAGTTTGGTAAGGGCAGAGCAGCCTTGGTTTTACATATATTTAGTTTAACTGACAGTGTGCATGCAAATGAAAATCATTAGGTTGAAAACAAAAGAATTATGGCTGTAAACGTTGTCTGGATCTAATAGTCACATGCAAATTTTCTATTTGTAGGTTACAGAAAATATCTTCTACAGAGAAGGCAAAACTTTACCTATTTTAGGTTTTTTGCCGCATTTTCAACAAAGAACTATCAATTTATAGAGAAATGACAGTACAAAGGGAAGCAGTTCTAGGCTTCTAAGTGCAGCAAACTGTGGGAAGATAAATATATGGAAGGGAACTAATGGAGTTAGGTTTGCAGATTTTGCAGTCCCTTCTATGGACTGATAAGAGTTTTTCTCCAGTAAAAGGAGATATTATATCCTGCCGTTAAGCAGAAAAGGGGGTGCTTTTCTGTGGGTTTGCTACTGCTTAATTGCCTTCAGCTCAAAATAATTTTCATGTCAAACAGCATGTTACAGTGACATATTCTGGTTTCTTTCAACATCCCTATCACGTCAGCGTCCTTAGGGTGGAGTACTAGTAATTGGAAGCAACATATAATGAAGGTGGAACTTTCATAGCAGGAACCAATTTTAGACTTTTAGAAATTGTTAGAAATATTTATAAATAGTTTCCGTAACTATAAAGACATTAGTAAATATAGTACTTGAGTGTAGGAATATATTGGACTTTGGATCTCCTTTGAGTTCCTGAGAAATCAATGAATACTGGACCACCCAGTTGCTGCGACTGTGATACAATACAGTATGAAAAGAGCATGGTTTCTGAATAGAAAAACAGATCAATTTGCAACACAATAAATCAAGCTAGAAGTTGACTTGTGTTAAAAAAAAACACATATATGTGGTGGATAATCTGAGAGAGAAGAAAGTTTGTATTGTTTATGTTTCATACATGTTGATGTCATATTATGAGGATAGAGTTCTTGATGTCATGTACACTTAAATTCTAATCAGAAAGACATACCGTGGACAGATAGACAAATATATGAACAAAAACAAAAGTCAGAAGTAAATAATTGGTCTGACAAAATAAAATACAGTGATGTAACAAAAACCCCAGGATATTAGGGCCTTTTTATTGAGTTGTTAATTTGAGGGGATATTAGATTCACATAATTACAAAACAGAAATATCAGATCCAAAATTAAATGTAGGCGGGAGCTTGCAATGATTATTACTGTGTCTGTCTTGCTCCATCTCTATCATGTGGAAAAAAATTTGGAGAATGATGTCAACATCTAGAGTGAAGCAGAGAAATGATAGCTTCATGGAGCAAGATCACCAATTCTACCAAGTGGCCAATTCTAGTCCTTAAAAATTCTTGGAACTCTTTGGATCCTCTCCTTGGACTCTGTGAGAATATACATAGACTGTGCATAATGGGTCAATAGTTAGTACACAGTATTAAGATTTGAAAACGCTAAGTCCTGAGTATGGAAGTGGCAGAACCCTAGGTGTGGTGAGCAATGAGGCTTCCTCCATTGTGTGTACGCCTAGCAAGTAACACAAACAGCGCCCCATTACATTCAAATTTCTGATAAACACTGATTTTTCAATATGAATGTGTTCCAATGCTTCATGTATAATAAAAATTACCTTTTGTTTATCAGAAATTAAGTTTTAACCAGCATCCTGTATTTTATTTAGCAACCCTAGGCTTCTGAGGCATAAACTTCATTTTTGATATCTAACAAGTTGGTTAAAATATTGACTTCTGTTGCTTAGAATTCACAATCGAGGCTCTGGGAGGATATGGGACATTTTAGAAAAATAGGACTCTCCAAAAAAATATTAGGCAATCGGTGTGTATGGCTGACTTAGTTCACTCCTCAGAAAGGTGCTAAAAGAGACAAATATCAGTGCTACTAAAGAGAGAAGCTTCAATTTAAGCTGACCTGTCTGAAAGAAGAACAGACATATATACAGTTGCAAGGAAAGAGAACCTTTCTGCTTTTTGCCAGAGATGTGACACTGCTAAGTGTCCATAATTTGAAACTGCCAAAAGTGACTTCACTGTCTTATGGTGTAGTTGTGGCAAGCCAAAAAACAACAAAAAAATGAAGGTCAGAAATATTAGGATTTAGTTTGGCATCCAGTGGAAAATTTAAAAAAAAAAAAAAAAAAAAAGAAAAGATCAGGGAGCCTAATACTTCATGCCCTCCCAAAAAACTTCACTAGATGCTATACTTGCCAAAGATAATAGCCTGTAGCCACATTTTGTAAGATGGCAGGGAAGGAACAGGAGTGACCAGTTTTATCTACCATTTCTTATTGCTTAGAACCAAATACCAGACTAAAGCCACAGACTGAGGCCTATATATCTGTGGCTAAAAGACAGAGACCAAAGGTGGGCTTCACATTAAAATTTCATGATTTGAAAGATTTCTGCGGCTGGGCATTGAGAAGATAACTAACTTCCCACGATTATGTCTTTGGGCAATAGATATGGGTTTAAGGAAATTAGAGCAGTGGCTTCAAGCGGGAAGGGGATGCGTAGTTATTCATTCCACAGGCCTGTACAGCCATATCAACAATGAATGGACAGGTTGCAGATCACCAGCCTTGGAAGTGAGTCAGTAATATGTCAACACTAAAGTATCTTGTCCCATAGAATGTGGTATAGGACCTTAACCAATGATCACTGTATAATCCTTCAACTTACAGCCCTTTCTAAATTAGAATGTTTTTCTATTCACCATTTTATTCTATCCACCATTATATTTTGTATGTGGCATAATGTTTAAATAATTAGGCATGCCAAGGGTTAAAAATGTTTCAATAGAAATATCTGGGCATTATTAACTTACATATACTTCACATTTATATTCTGTAATAAGATATGACAGTGTATACAAATAAAGGCATAATAGCTACATCTTCAGTTACACAGTTAGTATTGGGACAGTTGTATTGGGTTAGAAGTTCTTGGGTGTGTCTACATAAGTGAAGATAGTTGTCTATGTATATCAGGCATGTATGTGAGGTCTGGGCTCTCAGTGGATAAATGGTACCATCCATTGTTTATGTATTTTCAGTATCTGATTTTCAGTATGGGGACATCTTCTTCACCATGGATTGGATTAGAAATAGCTTAGTTATTTGATTGACACCAGAATATCAGGCTCTTTTCTTTGAAGCTGGTAGAGAAATATTACTCTTATGTGACCCACAAAACTGAAAGCCTGACTTCAGAGTTCTCAGACAGCGTACACTCTGCTGTGTGGGGATAGGAGAGAAACAGAGATTAGGGAGAAGAGGGGAGAACAAAAGAGAAAGTGCCCAGAAAGCAGTTTATATATCTAAAGAGCCTATAGACTACCATTTTTATTATAGACTGTGCAACAACACATTTGTTGGTTGTAAAATTAATCATTTCATGGATGATATCCAATAATCTGTTTATAAATTAAACAGAATAAATGAAAATAAAATAGAATAGTTATAAACATCAGTGTGTATCATATAAAATAAAACATTGTTTTATGGCACTTTTATTTATGTGTATACATGGGCAGGTATGATTTCCCAATATTGTGATATAAAGTATATTTCTTACTTTGAGTAAGTTGTCAGAAAAGAACATGATTAAATCCAGTGATGGAGACATGCTATCTCATGCTACTACTCTTTTTAATAGTGTAACCTCTACTATCTACCTTCCATTTTTATGTTTCTGTCTTTAGTGTTACAGTACTTTATGTACAATAACTCATTTAATCCTCACAACATCCCCATGAAGGAGGTACTATTATTATCTCAACTACAGCAACCAGAAAATATTAGCATACACAGTTTAGGGAATTTGCCTATGCTCACTCAGTTTGTAAATGACAGAGTAAGGATTTACACTATCTTTCCTATGTAATGAAAGCTATCTCTTGTTAGGTAGTAGCACAGAAATAAAAAACAAAGATCTATATTTTGTAGAAATATATAATGTAACATTTTATAGAAAGAAGAGAATATTGCTGAAACTTGAAAAGAAACTAATATTAATTGCGGTGTCCTACAGTTGAGATCATGTCTTGTGGCTGAGATCTCTAGGCTGGTTCCAGTGTTTATAGGAAAGTGCTATGATCTGCTTATTGTTTATAAATTAGTGAGCATTCCTTGAAACCCTAAATTTCCCTTTTGATCTTTGGACTAAAGGGGTCATTGTTTACAGTGACATTACTAACTCTTCTTGAAAACAAATACATACAATGTTATTTAATTTATTTTTGTTTCAAATTGCGTTTATTGTATCTATCCAGAGACCCAAGTAATGTTTTTTGTAGTTAAGAAAAAAAAAGTTATTTATATTTTTTAAATGGAGTATTGAATTTAAGGTGGTATTATCTCTATTTGATATCTAATGAATTCATAAATACTTCAAGTTATTAATAATGGAGGCTGTGGATGAGCCAGCCTTCTTCTAATTGATGATGTAGGGAGCATATCTAATTTTACCTAATTGCTTTGAGCCATACATATAATATAAACAGTTTTGGGTAATTTAGCTACTATGCATAACTTTAGAGAAATGAAGAATAAAATTGCTCATACTAATGCTTGTTCCTATATGTGGCACCTTCCCTATGGTAGGCACCTTATATACCGCATTTCAGAACAATGATGAAACCTAATAAACTGAGGCTTAGTGAGAGTAACAAAACTGTCTGAATGACACAGTGCCATAACTGAAGAATTAACATGTAACTCTAGATATGCCTGAGTCCAAACCACATACTTTCTCAACTACAGTCTTAGGCATTTGGAGGTACAAGTTTGAGACATGAACAAAAGAGCAGAATGAGAAGTACAGACAGCATTCTTTGTTTTCAGAAAAAGTAAAAACAGAGTTATGTAGAAAAATATATTTCTGTGTCTATGTTAAGCTGTGACAAAGAGATTGGTTATTAAAAGTAGTCAGTTTCACATACTCATAGGATACCTTGGAGTATCGTGTGTATGTGTAACTGGGATAATTCTATCAGACAGGGAGAGCTTATTAAGCATGATTGATTCTCTCTCTGTACCTATGTGGGAGGTCATTAAGAAGCAACAAACTCCACAGCATTTGATGTTAAAATTTTGGAAGTCATTCGTGTCTGGTTATCTTAATTAGATATTACAGTCAAAAATGCTTAAAATCGTTGTGAAACAGTTTTTGCCAAATTTAAAACACTTTTTACTAGCATGACATTTTATTGGGATAGTTGAAGAGACAAAAACTGCAGGGAAGAAGTTAAAATTTTTTCTTAGGTTTACATTTATTTTACCAAGATCATTACGTTAGAGTCAAGATAAATATCATAACATTAGGGTACAACACTCATATAGATAAAGAATCAACTGGCTAAAAGGAGAGCAAGCACACCAAAATGTCTACATTCCTTTTTTGGAGCATTTTTCTCTCTTTTACTGTGATCTTCATTTTTATTCACATTAAGTATACTACCCTTAATTCTCCTGGTTAAAGGTCCTAGTCGCTCATAACAACATCAAATTATGATGATGCCCTTAGTGCCTTTGTAGTTTTAGGTATATTTTACTGCTCTTTGACTTACAGGGCAATATTTAAAGCTCAAATTTAACATTTTAATCTCTTTTTTTGGTTCAGTAAATTTATTGCCTATGAGAAGTGAAAGAATAATAAGAGAAATCATTCTCCAATGACTTAGTGTTGTGGAATCATCTTACCCGGTCTTCTAATCTGTGGGGCTCAGCTAAGCAAGAAGGGCCAAGGGAAATGTAGGGGACATGGTTTCTTTAGTGACAGTGAAAAAACTTGGCATAACTGCTTGTGACAATGCTCATCGCCACCATAATGGAATTGCGAGATCAACCGGAAAATATTTAAGCATGGTCATGCAGATAAGTTTCTAAAATAAAGGCTTGGCATTTAAATAATCTATTCTGATCACTGTAGTAAAACTGTATATCCCTGTCCAAAAAGCTAAACTTAACTCAATGACAAAGGTTCTAAGCCAATCAAAACCCTTTGATCCCCCCAATTGGAATAAAACTAATTTAAAATCAATATCAACACATCGGTCCTCTAAGAGAAAAAGAAAGGTGCATTGGGCCAGGCGTGTGGAAACACTGAATATAAAGTCTTGAGATGAGTACTATGGAAATATTTGTTGTTATTGTTCAAACTTATATGGGATGCATATCTCATCACACATTAGAGGTATGCTAGATACATTCCAGCCATGTGAATTTGAACTGACTGTTGTGAATAAGATTCTATCTTCTAGCATTAAATCTAAAGAGGAAATAGCAGTAAACAAGTGGCTAATGGAAAAGTAACTGGCTTTCTGTGACTGCACACTCCCTGTTCCAAAAAAAGTAAATAATACACTGAAAGGGATGTGTTATAGCATAAAAAAAAGGAAGAATTGCCCTGAAAATTACATGATTAAAATGTATGCATCTGAAAATATATTACATGAAAGTATGCTGTGTTAGAAAATGTATGCTTTGTGATCAAATAGAAGAGATAAAAACATGTACATGAGTGTGTATATAAGCCCATACCAGAGGTGGCAAGGAAAGTGAGGAAAATCCTCAGAAGATAAAAAGTGAAGAGAAAGCACAAATTCAGAGATAAGGTGATTTAGCAACACCAAAGCTTAGCTCGTAGAGCTAGTACGTTCCTTCATAACTTAGAACTTAGACAGAGGAGACAAACCTGAAGTCCTGTTTACTCGAAATAAAATTATCCATCCCACAGTGGTAGCTGCTGAGATAAACGTCTGTTTCAGTTGGACTTTCAATAAAGGAAAGAAAAAAGATCTCTCTCTTGACTATATTCAAACAGGTTTGGGACTAGAATTCACAACACACCTGCTTTAAGAAAAACATAAGTGGATAATTTGGTTTAAAT
>NW_017732240.1:401018-402431 GCF_001890085.2 Hipposideros armiger | reverse complement strand
GGGGAGGGAAGAAAAAGGAAAAGAAACAAAATAGTTAGAGTCAAAATGAGAACAAGTTTATTTACATGGAAAACCTGGAAGAATCACAAGTCAAGTAATGAGAATTGTAACATTGCAAGCTGTATTAGGATAGAAGTAATATGATGCAATTAATAATTAAGTAAACAAACAAATCCCCCCATTTAATTCATGCCCACAAAATTTATTCTCACCCACACCATGTTTAATCATGGCACCAGAAACTCTTATGTCATACATGCTATGATTCAGTGATCTATAAGGTGACAAAATCTTGGAAAGTCCTGAATCTCCACACTAGGCCACTATATCCCTTAACGCAAGGTAGTTAATTATACTCAGATATTAATATAAAACAAAGATCTATCTTCATGAAATGTGACACGCTTATCTCATATCCCATATTCCCAGGTCTTTGAGCTAAAATAATTGTGAAGTGGTCTTTGAGCCTCTACACATATGGCTGTGATATTTTACATGCCTTCAGGTATTTCAAAGTCACAATTTTGCTATTGATTGGATGAAAATAAAATGTGTCATGGGCTCACCACAATTGCCCTCTCTTATAGTATTTTATCCAATTTTTCTCTCTCTTTGCTTCATGAAGTTTTAATAGCAAAAAAAAATACTATATGTAGAAATAATTTTTGTATTATAGTGATCTAAACAGGTGTAATAGGATACACAAGATACATTCCTCAGAAATCTCAGAAATACAAATACATCTATGACTGAATTAATCATTCTAAGTATCAACAAAATAGAAGTAGAGATAAAAAGTAGATAATGTTTAGAACAAGATAGATTGTGATAATGCCTCCTCACCACACTGCTCTATCCCCCCAAAAAAGTCTGTTACAGAACGCGAAATAAGCCAACATTTCCTTCAGGCTGATATTCTAAAAAAAGCTTAATGCAGTCAGGGCATTAGAGCTGAGCCTAAGCCTTGCAGGATGTCCAGCTTTCAAAGACAGATGAGACTGAGAGGGGACGTTCCAGCAGTAAGGGAAGGTTGGAAATCAAGATGGAAGTTTCCTAAGGCTATATTAGTGATACTGAGTAGTTCTGTGTGGCTGAGCTATGTGATTCATAAGAGGGAACAGTGCGATACAGGACTGGGGATAGGTCAGGGGTGAGATCCCAGAGGCCTTTATATTCAGTAAAAATTGGGAAATCACTGTAATTTTCATTTTACTGGTGATTAATGAGCCTGCGGATTATTTCATGTGCCAACTGGTCATTTATGTGTCTTCGAAGAAATGGCTATTCAAGTACTTAGCCCATTTTTCAGTTGCATCATTAGATTGTAGGCATTGCTTAAATATTTTGAAGGATAACCCTTTGTCAGGTACATGGTTTGTAAATATTTTCTCCCATACAATAGGTTGTCTTTTC
>NW_017732240.1:390248-394167 GCF_001890085.2 Hipposideros armiger | reverse complement strand
TTTCCCATAATGGCCATTGTAATTCTAGGTTGTTTTTAGTAACATTTTGCCATTTTTGTGGATATTTACACTGTCTGGAATTATAGTTCTTAGACATAAAATAAGCAGATGTGCTGAAAGGCGGCACACTTGACTCTTTAGAAATTAAGATCTCATTTCTCTTATCTACATAAGACAAACAAACATGTGCTCTGAACACTCCAGCAGTAGCCAGTAACAGCTGCCTGGCCAACAAGAAGGCTCTGTGCTCCCCGCCGACCATTCCCAGTGCTGAACCTGGAAGTGCGTGGAAATGCCTGAACCAACAGACATCGAATGGGGACTGCAGATGGATTCGAAACAGATGGGGAACTGTAGCTACCTACCACCAGTGCTTCCCAACTTGGAAACTGTGAAAGGATTGCAAACAAATTGGGAACTGCAGACTAAACCATCAGGAGTTCCCAATGTGGAATCTGGGAACAGAATCAAGAGTTGGGGTTATACAATAGATGGAAAGTTGTCTGAACTACCAGCAGCTGCCCATGTGGCACTAGTGAATCCACATAAAGGAGGAACTGGATGGAAAACCAATCAGATCGAGAGTTTGACACACAGAGCCCAGCTCGGAACTGAGAGGAACTTACCCACAGTACTTAGAAACTAAGAAAGGCAGTGAGCTGAAAGTGAGGTTTGCAAGTACCATGCCTACTTGTGTGTTTCTATTTGTCCCCTAGTGCCATCAGAAGCTTGCTTCAGATTCCACCGTAGCCACCAAATCTGTTAAAAAGAAAAACAAACAAAAATTCAACCCAGTAAATTTTAAAGATTTAATTGACTTTATTAAATGATTTATGAATCGGGCAATATCCCATCTAGCAAGTAGAAAGGAGCTTCAAGAAGCTGTACAAAACGGAGGTTTTATAGGCAGAAGGGCAAAGGGATAACGGAAGCCCAAATTATCTCATCTTCCTTTCGGAAATGGAGAGTCTATGTGGCAAATTACCTTATTGAGGCTGACCAGAAAATTCCAAACTGACCAGATAAGTCTACACTCCTGGGGAAGGCTGTAACTGCAGTTAGGTTAGGTATTAAGCCTTGGTTTGGTGACATGGGCTAGGCTCCATTTTGGGCTTGTTTCTCTTTTAACAATATGAAAAACCTTTCTCCACACCATAGACGATTCTTAAAATAATATAAGCTGAAAGGTGATAAACCTTAATTTCAAAATCCATTTGGTCTTGAAAACATCCTGGAAGAAATTAAGAAACAACAATACATGTTAATAAATCCATGTTCCCTTCAAATTTTAAATTTCTATCACTAAATCAAATGACTNGTAGAAGAAATATAAAAGTATACTTTAGCAATTATTTTTCTTCATTTAAAATCATTGTCTGGTATATATTATTTTACTATCTTAAATAACATCTCTGAGTCAGTCGTATTGTTACTGCTTTGAAAATATATTTTTCTCTGGTTGCTTTTCTGAAATTCTCATTGTCTTTGATTTTTAAGCATTTTTACAGTGCTGTGCTTCGGTGATGTTTCTTTGTATTTATCCTCATTTAGGTTGTTTAGAGATTCTAAAATCGGTAGTATTATGTATTTAATCTGTTTAGGAAAAAATGGTCAATGCATTTTTTCAAATATTGGACGTGCTTCATCCTCACCTTTCCTCCTGGAATATTAAATACTTATGTTTAACCTTTTTATCATGCCCCATAAGTCCCTCATGCTCTTTCTTGTAAATTCTATATTTACTGCTTTTACTTACAGTTTAGTCTGGATATAGTCTATTGATTCCAATCTGCTGATGTTTCTATAACTGGGAGAGGGGAGCCGATTGTTCTACTGTTAACTAAGAGAAGGAAGATGAAACCAAAAACAGGTTATTTTGCCAGAGTTGAATCTAAGAAGAGAGAGAAGGAAAGAATGAGTTAGCTTTTGAACACAGAGAGTTTAACATCTCCACTCAATATTCACATGGAGGTGAATATTGAGAAACACAGTAAGGAGAGGTCAGCGTTAGACTCTGGTTCATATTTTCTAAATAGGCTTCTCCTACCATATGTAATGCTAGTTTTGAGTATTGGTTCTTTTCACTCATCATTTTCCTCCAATTATTCTTGTTCTTGTCTCTCTAGACTATTAATAAAGCAGTATTTTCCCTCCATCTAAATTCTTGATTTCTGTTTCCACCTTGACCCTTAGCTCTCTCTCCGATGACAATGTTGTTACTTAGGTGGTTGGACTACATGAACCGCAGCGGTGGGTAAAACAGTGCAGCCTCCCAAAGTGGTTGGCCAGCCCTTTCTCTTTAAATGTTGAATCCCTTCACGTTTTTTTCCTTAACTTCAACATGATTTCCTTCTTTACCTTTTCTTCCTGTTCTCTTTTTATCATATCTCCTTCCTCTCATCTCACTCTGTCCTCCAGAAGAGAGAATGATAGAAACTTAAAAGATAGAGTGCTGGGATAGAATCCTAAATATTCATATTGTCAACAGCGTGGTATCAAGACATATAGTCAAAGGTCAGTGAATAGGAGAAAACCAGTTCTCATTTGGCAAACTGATGGAGGAGAAACAGAGGAAAAATGGATTCTCTCTATGTAGTACACAGTTGCTTTTGAAAAATGTTACCAATTGCATTATAATTGGAACATGGCTGTGTTTCATGGATTTTGTTTTACCTAGAGTATCCAATAGCCTTTTTTCACTTTTATAAAAGGCATTTACAACTATTTCGTTGGTAAACACACCACACGACTGTCTTATGAGCTGACACATGTGTAAGTGATTCCCATTGCATGTTGTAGAATGTGGCATCCTGAGGAGGCTCAGAGTATGCCATCCCAATATACACCACTTTGGTACGAGGATCATTTTGAGCTAGAGGCGAAGAGAATCAACAGATGCAGAAAGAAGCCTTCCTGTATGTAGATCCCTTTATCTCACTAAAAGCAAGAGCTTCTGAGATAGGAGGAATCCATAAATCTCTCCTGTGGAAATTTTATGGCCTCGAAGAAGAAAGAATCTCAGTGTAATGGACCTGTCCTAACAAATCTTACTCCATTAGCATCCCCATATATTTACATCCCCACCTCCTGCTGCCCCTAAAAGCCTAAACTCCTTTTCCCTTTGCCTTGTCACTTCCTTATGTATTTTTTTTAAAGATGTTACGTAAGCTCAAGTTCTAACGAATCTTTTGAGTTCCTCGTCACTGTGGTTTCTCCCTTGTGATGTATGCTGCAAGTGTTAACAAACTCTGATTGTTCTTGTTTTATTAATGCCATTTGTCAGTACAATTTCCAAAGTTAAAAGTTTTCCTTTCTCTATGCTCCCCAAATATCAATAGCACACCATATTGATAAGAAAAACACACAAACAAAACTGACTTGATTGTTCACCAGAATAAAGGAGGACATTTCTCTAGAGCTTGGATAGTATCTTAGAGTGAGGAGGCAAGGTCAGAGTTTATTAAGAATCAGAAGTTTGGTTTAAGGCTAGTCTTTCAGTGCTGGTTGGCATGATTAAGGTTGGGTAAGATGCGTGCTACCATAGTCCTGGATTGGTAGAAAACCAGGGTGAGGATTTTGATGCAGGGATTCCAAAGAATCTTAGGACACAAACTGTCTTTTGATGCTTCCCATTAAAGATCTGATGGGTTTCTCAGGAAGCTTCATAACGAACAATCAAACCTTCAGCCTGGTCTAGAGATTCCTCGGAAAATACAGTGATGTTCATGAATACAGGGAAATAGCGAAGTCATGTTATTGTAGTGCTAGATGAGAATTTCTGGGGCAGGGGCCCCTTAACCACATTCTAAGTATTCCGTAAATGATTTTAGGTTTACTGGAGAAATGCATGAATGCATGCATACATACATACATGCTCGTACATACATTCTTTCCTAATAGTTTTTTTTTTCTTTTGAAC
>NW_017732240.1:356738-388843 GCF_001890085.2 Hipposideros armiger | reverse complement strand
TGAAAATGGTTTAATAACTCCAAGGGCCCAACTCTCCACAGAAACATTTAAAAACCAAGCAAAAACTGTCAGAATCAATTTTGTCATAATTCTGAAAAACAGTGAGAGGTTTACAAGCAACCAAGCAAATGCTGAATCGACAAAAAAGCAACTTTAAAATGGTAGGAATGCGTTTTGGCATTTTCGCTTGCCCTTGTCACACTGCCTTTCTCAGCTGAGTGGCATTCTTGAAAATTGTAGCCCACATCCCTCCTTGTGAGGCCCTTATCCCTTCCCGCTTTGCCTATAACACCCCTCCGTTTTGTACAGCTCCTTGAAGCTCCTTTCTACTTGCTATATGGGATCTGCCCAATTCATGAATTAGTCAATAAAGGCAATTAAAAGATCAGATTTAGGATAGTCAGGAGTTTGTGAGGTGAGGTCTGCATTGGTAGCAAAACATATTAGCCATTTAGATTTAGAAAGGAGACCTCTACCTAATAAATTGACTGGGGCTGCATCACATAGCCAAATATTAGGTTGTTGGAAAAGTCATGACACATTTTTTTCTATGTTTTTCGCTGCAAAAATGCGTCATGACTTTTCTGACAACCCAATAGAATGAGAATGCTTGTCAGTGAAAGGTCCCAGCCATTTGTACTGGTTGAGATAGAAATATTCTCTGAACTTTATGAGATACCCCACTGTGGGAAACTTTTATGTTCATTCTGAGGGATCTGCTGTCCTATGAGAGTGGGGTTTAAGGTAGAAAGTGTAGCTCCAGTATCAACTAGAATTTGGCAAGATTTCTCATTAATTTTTATTGTATTTTCCCCTTGGCTGTTTAAGAGAATTACTGTTAATAGTTCACCACAGGCCCTTGGATCCCCATCAACTCTGGGAAGGGTTTATATGGAGCCCCCCCCCCCATAGTTGATAGGATATGGGGACACTCAAGCTGAAGAATTTGTATAGGACTTTTGAGGACAGTCTTTTTTCAGTGTCCCAGTTGATTACAAATGAGACATCAGCCTTTGGGACAGCGTTTTGATGGTGGGCCCCTAGGATGGCTCACGATGAGAGGCCAGGGATTATTTCAGGTCTCTGGCCTTGGATCTGTTGTAGCTGTTAAGCCAACAGTTTGGAGGATTTTTGTTTGTGGTCTTGCGGCAAGGTCCTTTCAAATAACTCAGCTACGGTAACAAGCTAGGTCAGACTGGTGGCCTTCCATCCTGTTTTTTGGCATTTTTATCAACCTACTAATCTCAAGAGATAATCTGTTTGCAAATAGGGCAGCTAAGGCTGGTTAGAAGACCCTATTTATAAAGTCTTCTAAAGACTCATCTTTCCTTTGTTTGTGCATTTGACTAATAATTAACCGATCAGGGTGGGCAGGAAATACTCTAGGGATGGCTTGCAAAAGATTGGTTGCTAATTTGAGATGTTTTTTTGCTCAGGGATCTCAAATGTCATCCTCGGGTTTAGCCATTTTACTTCCTGCACCCATTTTTGGGTTTCACCAGGTCCTACTAACATGTGCACAAGCTGGTGAAGACCTGGCCTCCTTGGGTCATAGGCCCTGATAATGACTCTAAATTCTTCAAAAATCTTTTGGGGAACCCTCCCTAGTTTAGAGAATTTTTAAACTATGGTCCTCAGTTTGGTCTTTGACCAAAGAGTGAAAGACACCTGAAGAGGTTCCTCTGCAACCTCAGGTAGTTTTATTTTAAAAAGGTAACTGTTTTTACTGTCTCTTTAGGGTGCAAACATTGTTCAGACAGAGAATTAGTAAAACATGGATACTCAGGTAAAGAAAGGTAGAGGGGAGCAGTAGGAATCATGTCAGACTTTTCGTCTGTTGTTTTAAGTACCTCTTTTTNGATCATTTTTTGAGGTAGAGCGGATACACTGGCCCTAGACTACTAGTTGGACTTCAATTTCATACAAGAGGATAAAAATCTGTCTCATCCAGCTACTGTTATTTTGGATTTGGTTCTGGTTTTCTCTCAGTATCAAACTTAATTCTAATTACGACTTGTATTTTCTTTACTCAAATCGGTTTGTTCAACAAAAGAAATACACAAGAAAATATAAAATGGTGATCTCTATTAAGTTTGGCAAAACATTTATTAAAACTGTCATTCAATATGATGATTAAGTTCAGAGCATTATGTGATATGGTAGAAAGGATGTGAGTGTTGCTTCACATAAGATACTTCTTACTTGTAAACAGGGATTAATATGATAGACTATCTCAAGCTATTACAATACATCTAGTCCATTGGTTCTCAAAGTGTGGTCCAAGGACCCCTACCAAGAAGCCACAGAATGTTGGAAAACACAAATATTTTATGACCTCAGGTTTTAGCTTTAAAGAATTGTGAGTTCAAATTTTCCATCTTAGCATAATATAAATATTTTTAGTCAAGTTCTGGTGACATGCTGGAAAGATATATTAAGGATATTGCTTTCCCAAAACATCCATTGTTGCAGATGTCCTCAAGGGAGCCACTATGACATTGAGAGATAGGATCCTGGAAGAGCATAAAAGCTAGTAGACAAAGACCATAATGCTTAGACTTAGAAATCATGTTAGATATCGAATAATTATTGTTTCTTGAATATGGGATTTCCAGAAGCAAAATAAGAATTATCTTAATGACATTTATGACAGAGTTGGGACTACCAAAGATAAATAAGTTCACAATTCAAAAGCTTATGTCCTGTTTATTTGCAAACTAAAGCCTGGTCTTTTAAAATGCCAATTTCATGTTATGATTTACAATAGTTTGCTGATAATTTAGAAAATTTAATGAAATACTAAATTTCCTAAAGAGAGAGATATAATTTATCAACATTTACTCAAGTAGTAATAGAAAACCTGAACTCATCTAAAATAATTAAAATTAATTAACGTTAAATATTTACTCTCATCTCCATACCCCACATATACACAAAATTATCTGTACCTAGATGGTTTAGCACATTATTTTAAAGAAAGGCTCAGATATTTTCAAACTAATACAGGTTCTTCTCATAATGAGAAAATTAGAAAATATTTATTCAATTCGTTTAAGAGCTGTAATCTTTTTTTTTTTTTAAGATTTTATTGGGGAATCGGGGAAGGGGAACAGACAAGTTACTGTCCTTTTGTTCTTCAGCCTAGTTGTGGAGGATGTTGCTTCACTGGCCCATGTTGGTATTATCATTGCGCTCTTCCCGGGTGAGGCAGATTGGTCACTGGCCACTGGACAGCTGCTCACAGTGGCCCTTGGCAGCTCACACTGGCTGCCAGCCACTCATGGTAGCTTATGGCAGCCCACTACAGCTTCAATGCAACCTACGCCATTGCTGGCGACTCACGGCAGCCCAGCTCCAGGTCGAGCTGTTGTTCATCATCTTAACTATAGAGGGTGCAGCATCACTGGCCCTAATGTGGGATCCAAACCTGGGCCCTGCTGCTCAGAGCTGGCGTCCCAAGCCAACTCCTAACCAATGCGCCACCTGGCCAGCCCAAGATCTGTAATCTTAATGTAAAAAAAAAAAAAAAATGAGTGAAAGAAAGGAGCACTTGGGCAAATAATATAAATATTGTAAGTGAATTTAACACATCAGACTCAGTTTTGTATATAAAAGAATACAAGCAATGGAATTAAACTTAGCACAGGAAAGCAAAGCCAGCTTAACATTTGAAATTGCTTAATGCATTGCATAGTAATAGATTTAAGGTTAAGCTTAAGAGCTCTAGAAACTCTAAGACTAGAAAGGAACTTTCTTAGTCTACTAAAGAACATCTACCAGAGAATCTAAAACTAAAATTATAAGTAAAGGAGAAAAGCTAGAAGAATCTCATTAAAACTTGGGGAAAACTTATAAATTCCATTCTTATTTTTATAAACTGCCATCCCTTTTGCACATGTGCACAAGGATATTTTAGAATATTTATACTAAAGTTTCTTTTAATAGTCGACAATTGGATAAAACCTAATTGTCCATCAATGGAATAGCCTACTGCCCCCCAAATATAATAGTACATTCACTCAACATATTAATATACAAGATTCTCACAAATGGAACATTGAGATAATATACAAGTTTCAGAAGAACATATACAGCTTATATTCATGAAAAAACAGGGCTATGTATCATTGAAGATGACTATATGTAATGAAACTATATAAGCATGCATAGAAATAATTTAAACTAAACAATGTAGTAGTTACTCCTGGGGAGGGAAAGGTAAGATAAAAGGACTCACAGAAGTGGAAGGTGGCACCCAAACTCTCTTGGTAATTTTTTTATTGTTTAAGCTGTATTGTTGTTTCATAATTATTCATTATTACATTCTTTACTTCTTTTTGTATGTCCTAAATAAGTACTGAATAATTTTAAAAATAAAGAGTGAACACTGTTTTGATAGATTTCATTTCTATGATGTTATTTCAAAGTCTAGCAAGGTAAAGGAAAGATATATATTCTTTCTATATTTTACATATATATATATAAAATTAAGTTCAGAGCATCATGTATATTATATATATATATATATATATATATATATATATATATACATATACACACACTATTGTTGATATTGGCAGGTTTCTCTTATGAGGAGACTTTTATTTCCTATTAATGTTCTTTTGTCTTTGAGTCATTACAAAAAATAAATAATAAATATGTAAATTACATGAGCTGTTGGGAATAATGTGAAACTACTTTGTTACTGGTGGTAAATCAAACATTATATATCTATTTTTTTCTGGATTGTTGCTTAGTTATATGTGGCTATTTCAGTTTGGCTTGGGTTGGGTTTGGTTTGGTTTTCTTCTCAAAGATAATTAATGATTTCTCAGTCAGTGACATCTATCCAGGATATATCCAGGATGTAATGTGAATCTCACAGAAAGCAGACTTCCTTGAGGAGAATTCTAATACCTACTGCTGCCTCTTACTCCACTGGGTTTTCTCATTTCTTTTAATTCTTTCATCTTTACAGAAATTCCTTATGTTATGCTTTGTGAATTTAATAATGAACTCAAGATTTAATGATTTCAGAACATTTCTACAAATGAGTCAACAGATCAGTTCAATTATCCAAATGAACTCCCATATGATTCTCATAATTAGCACTTATTCCCACATTTAAGCATAAACCTTATAAAGACATAATACATTTTGAGTGTATTAATATAGTACATAATTGTCAAGTGCAGAAATATCAGATGATCCAAATGGCAATAAAAAATTGTGAGGTCCTTTTGTAGTGTCATGATGTCCTTTCTTATTTTTTTCTTATTTTTAAGTAGATATGTTTCAATAGATTAATTTATAGTTCTAAACAAAGATGATAATGGAAATCTCTGATATCTTGGTATAAATTTAATCAGCACTTCCTAGTACCTCCTTTGAAACTGTCTCTAGATATCCTACGATAAACAGATGGTCACATATTTATGACATAGGTTTTATTGAATAATAGAAATAAATTAAAGCCATATGTAATTTGGGTGTTATGATTTATTAATAGATATTACTTGTTTATCCTAACAGTTTTCTAATGATGTTTTAATTGGTATATACTGAATATATTAAGAATTTTAATAATTGCATTTTTATTTGATGATTGATTAATATTTTTCTTACCATAATTTCATTAGATTCCAAAGCAAGGAAATATGATTTACATCTGAAATATTTCTCTTCACTTTATTTTAACTACTTAATTTCTTGTACTTTTATCTCACTAAAAAAATCCCTATATTACTGTTACTATTCCTAACTTTTGGCTTATTCTCATAAATTTATGTTTTCATGTTGACTTTAAAAACTGTAATCCTCCCGCAAAATAAAATGAGGATTATGGTGAAATAATAAAATTATTATAGAGAATTACATAGGCTAGTTTGAAAAACCTGTAAATTTATATCCAAAGTAATAATACATTAAAATATATATTTATTTTAATATTAGAGAATATACATACACTGAGGTCTGACATTTAAGTTCGCAAACTAATCCTAGAAAAATTGTTACATACCTCATTGCTGAATATCACTATGGTCACCTTTGAAGTACTCCCCTTGGGAAGTTATGCACCAACACCGGCACCTAGTCCACCCTTCAAAGCAATTTGGAACTCTTTCTGGAACATCAGCACTGTCATCATATTACCCTTGGTGCCCTGAATGTCATCAAAATGCCTTCCTTTCAATATTTCCTTTATCCTCGGGTAATGAAAAAAGTCATTGGGGGCCAGATCAGGTAAATAGGGAGGGTGTTCCAATACAGTTATTTGTTTACTGGCTAAAAACTCCCTCACAGAGAGTGCCGTGTGAGCTGGTGTATTATCATGAAGTGAGAGCCATGAATTGTTGGTGAAAAGTTCAGAATGTTTTAGTATAACTTTTTCATGCAGTCTTTTCTGCACTTCCAAATAGTAAGCTTGGTTCAGTTTGTCCAGTTCATACAAATTCATAATGAATAATCACTCTGATATCAAAAAAGGTTAGCAAAATCATTTTAACCTTTGAATTGGACTGATGAAACTTTTTTGGTCATGAAGAATTGGCTGACTGCCATCGTGTACCATGACACTTTGTTTTAGGGTCGTATTGGCACACCCAGTGATAACATGGCCCAAAACATCTTCTTGCCTCTTTAAAAGGTCTTGGCAAACTTGGACTCTCCTTTGTTCTTGTTCATCGGTGAGCTCCTTCAGAACCATTTTTGCACACACCTTTCTCATGCCAAGATTTTCAGTTAATATTTTCCTAACTGATTCTCTATCGATGTTTACTTGATCTGCTATGTTTCTCACAGTCAGCTGACACTTTGATGCACAATTTTACAAATTTTTGCAATGTTTTCATCAATTCTGCTCGTTACTGGCCGCTCTGACCTCTCTTAATCAGTGACACATTCTCTCCCTTGAGAAAAACATTTAATCCATTTGTACACAGCCATTTTCTTCATGGCATTATCTGCATAAACTTGGACTAACATGTCCCTGATTTCACTTCCACTCTTGCCAAGTTTAACAAGAAATTTAATGTTTGTTCATTGCTCTCATGACAGCACACAAAAACACACAACCTAACCTATACGAACCTAACAATAATGAACACCACTCAGCAAGACACTGCTACACGTCAACATGAACACAGCTGTGAGACACTGATATACCAAGTTTATGAAACCTCGCCGAGCTGTTTGTACAGTGCTGCCAATGTAACTGCATGGTGACAAGTTCGCAAACTTAATTGTCATGCCTCATAAACATATGGGAATGCATATATAAAAAATAACTTCCCACATCATCTCACAACATGTCAATCAATAAAAATGTGCACTTGAAAATATCTCTTTATTAGCAAAGGAAGTCATTGAGAAGTATTGTCTGACTCATCCTGTGAAAAATCTTTCCCTTCCAGTGGTCTTGTGAGATAGGATTATGGGTTTAGTTTTCAAAAAAATGCATGGCCTAGAAAATCTCTGGATGAAGAGTTAACCAGGGAGAAGCAAGGCAAATTAAATTCTCTTTGAAGTTCCAGATAGGGTTAATATAAATATGGAGGAAAAGACATACTTAAGAGAACCTAAGACTCTTCCAAAACTAGCAGTTTAAAAGAATCCCTTTGAATATTTTGAAGTGACAATGTACAGTGTAAAACAACAACAAAGAGAAGAAATTAAAATTTGCATATCAGTGAGTACACATCCCTGTTGGAGTTTGTTTGTTTGTTTGTTTTCCCCAGTGCTCTCATTGATAGAATCCTAAATTACATCAAATATTCTTGCCTATACTGAATAAATATGAAAATTATTCATTTCACTTGAAATTAAGTATGGTAATACCAAATACAATCAAATTGCATGTAAGCATAAGTGTTGTGTATAATTTTTGGATAGTGTCATCAGAAAGACAGGTGATTTTTTGTTTTTTTTTTAATCTCCTCTGTGCCATCTGGAATGTTTNTTTCATAGGAGAAATCACCTGGCAGATCCTATAGACCTGCTCTCATGCACACAGTGTCCCAAGGAGCCTGGAGACCTCAACTGCCGGCCAGAATACAGAACTGGCTGTCTGATAAACAGTGTTCCCATGGAACCAGGAGACCTTGACTGCCTGCTACCTAACCTGCCTATATGCCAGGTCCCTACAGGAAGGTAGCGAGATGTTTTTATACTGATAGGATGTGTTTTAATATTTGTCTGGTGGTTCTTCCCACTTTAAATTATCCCTTATATTAAAGTCTCAAGGAAAAGAGGCACAGTCAGAATAAAGCAGGAATAAGGGATAAAGTATTCCATAAAGGAATGTTTTCAGACGTACTCAATATGAAACTTTTTTAAAAAAGTATATGTATGAAAAAGTAAACACCTGCTTTTTACTCTAAGTGGGTAATTCATTTAGAAAACATGATGATAAACTTAATATAATTTTTTTTTTGTAAGAAATAAAATGCCTGCTTCAGAAATGTTTCTCAACACTACAAATTCCTATTAAAGTCATTGGATGTTTACACGTACTGGAACACTCTGACAATATCACATATTTTTCTGTATTGACTGTTTGCACAGAAGGTACATTTAAAAAAAAAATTTCAGCATTTTTTTTTTCTTACCAGATATGTTGCTGAATTGACTAGGATTATTATAGTTAAATAGCAAATTATGTAATTCAAATTAATGAGGAAATTCAAAGGACTGTGCTGAGTAAATATCTGAGATTTATTTAATCAATAATTATATGTTTTCAAAGCATTTTTCTTTGGTTTTCTTTTTTTCCTATCCCCCCACCCTTTGGAATTCATTTAACCATCATCCATTGAAAGCTCCGCCTGTGATTCAGCACTGCCCTCATTATTCATGGAAACGGAAGCAAAGAAACGAAAGAAGCTTTTGTTCTTAAGCAGTCAAAACAAGATATGCCAACAATAGTCACAAAGCAGTGGATTCAGTAGTAATTAGAAATTTGGAGACTCTTTGTGAAACTTATTCTTCAGAAACCCTTAATCCTTCCAATTTCTCCTTCCTCATGTATTCTATTGCTCTGACTTCTGTCAAGTGACAGGTAGTATCTGTGCCTGTAGGGAATTTCTAAGCTAAGTATATACCCGGGGTTCCAAAAAATGTACACATTTTACCAGATGTTATCTATGTATTACTTTTCAAAGTTGAATTGAATTATGGTAGCAATGTGTAGCATGACGTTCGCTCAAAAGATGGTGTTAATCAAATAAATGCTAGCATCATTCATTGTATTACAATTTTAATACAGTTTTTCCTTTCTTAAAATGTGTATGCATTTTTTATGGCACCCTCTGTATATGCAACACAAGTTTTCTCTCCAAGACCCAATACTTATATGTTGCAAATAAACCTCCCTTACGCTGCATTATATAAGCACATAAAGGCATTGACTTAGTAAATTAAATTTTATTAAGTTCCTGTTAGGACAAGAATATACAATTAAATGATATAACGTATTTAAAGTATATGGAATGGTTTTATACTCTTTTCTGTTGTGGTAGTAGCATTAGAAGGATAATGTTTTGTTAAGTAAAACCAAAATGTGTTTATGACTTGCTTTGACCTTATGTTTTAATTTTAAACTTACAGGCGACCTTCCAGAGTTTAATTACCAACTTCCATAAGTAGTTTAAGGGACTGTTATACCTTAACATCATTATATAAAATATATAAACATTTGTGTAATGATAAACAAAATGCCTTGAGATTATACTAATAGATCAACAGCAAGCATAATGACCTTGTTTTGGCCATGTCCACCATCTAAGGCGGGCCTATGTTTAGCATAGTTCTGTATGGCAGAAGAGAACAGAAAACAGAGGAAGGTATTTTTTAAATCCCTCTAATAGTCATCTATTTTTTCAAGTGTCTAAAACTCCCCTCTCCATTTCTTTCTCTTTCTGAATAATTTTATTAACCAGGAGGTCCTTGTTTGATCTAAAATTTAATCAAATCTATGAAAAATAAACCTAGTCAGTGTGAAATTTGGCAGGGACTGTTATCTCCAAACTATTTCTTGAATTAACCTCTGTCATGTAATGGAGACTGTAAGACTCTTGGGAGTGACAATAAAGTGACAGAAGAACACCTGGTTATTGGCATTTCATCCCTCATAATAGATGCCCAAACAGGTCCCCAGACAACTGCAGAAATTACTAGGGTGTGTTAGACCATGACAGTTTATAAATTATTACCAAGCATAATCTGAAAATGTGTTTCTAAGCTATACTATCATCTCTGAAGGAAAAAATACTATTTGCCTTTTGGGAGGAAAACTTAGCTAAGTATTCCAAAGAAAAAAATTAAAATATATACATAAGATAAGTATAATGAAAAACAGGAGACAGCAAAATTAGACAACAAAATAAAAAATAGGAATATTCAAAAGTAACAGACATAAATTTAATGTGTATCAACTAATACAAAATAGATACTTATACTCTTTATGCATAAGAAAATAATACAGATGTAAATTACTATATAAAATATAAAAATTTAAACAGAAAATAAAAACAGTGATATAATATTGGCATTGGGATTAATCCTACATTTTAATTAATACTACATTTTAATTAATCCTACATTTAATTGCGTACAATGCAAAATATAAATTGGGCTTTCATATATTCATTCTAAACTAGTTCTGGGATGATCTTCACTATGTCATTGGTAGTAGAGAAGAATTTAGGAAGGATAAATCTTATTAATTTAAACTTTTGCTAAAAAACTAATCTAGGTATATAACCAAACAATGCCAAATATAAGCTAATTAATATAGTATAATTATATGTAATATAATATGTACTATAGTATAGAATATATAATATTTTATGTAATATTGGGTTGTCAGAAAAGTCATGATGTATTTTTTCTGTTCTTTGTTGCAAAAATGCGTCATGACTTTTCTGACAACCCAATATATTATATGCACCTATACTGCATAATATAATCATATATATAGTATTTTTGGGGGGTTTTTTTAAGCTTTTTTTTTTTTTAATTGGGGAGTAGGGGGAGTGGAGCAGCATTTGCAAATTAGGAAAGGGGAACAGACAAGTTGCTGTTCTTTTTGTTTTTCAGTCTAGTTGTGNACCTACAATTAGTAAAATGCAGATGACAGATTTATTTTTGGCCTGATTAAAGCTATTCTAGCATCTCTCATCCTTTCCAGGCAGCTCGTTACACTTTTTTTTTTTTTTTTAAGCACTGCTCTAAGAGTCAATGCTGCACTGTCAATGACTCTTCACAACATGCTCGTGAAGTTAAAAGTTAGAGAAGAATGATTGGTGGACATTTCAGCCATTGGCATAACCTGTAGTTAATTTAATACCTTCCTCTGCTGTGTATCCCATTACTCCTTCCTCTATTCCTAACTCGGAGCTTCTCTAGTCTGCAACTGGGACAAACAGCGCTACTGCAGGCTTTTCCTCTGTGTGCATTGTTCAATGACTCCCTCCACTCTCTTTGATGTAGCTGTAAGTTTCCATCTGCCTCTCATTTTCCAAACATGTGTCAAAATGGCTGTAACAACAATTATTCTCTTCTATCTCTGTGCACGAGTCTACTCTTTTCTTTTTCTTAAGAAATCATCAGAGGGAGAGGAGAGAAATATACTTGATATGTAGATACAAATATTGATGCCATTCACATTACACCTTTTCAATTATCTGAGTGCAGGACTCTGAATAAAACGTATTGTGACAGAATAAAATAAAAGTGAACTTATACTGTGTTTATCCAATATCTGTATGAATTTATATACATATATGCATGTCTTTGAAGTTCGGGATTAAAGTTTCTTTATTAAGAATTTAAAAAGGAAATTTAAAAATTGTAATCTGTTGTCCTCTAATTTGCAGCTTCAGTGTTTTTCTTTTTCATTTATTTAATATACCATATAACTGGGTTGAATTAATTTTATCACTGTCTCCTTACTGCTGAGGGATTACTCCTCTTGTGATTTTACCTCGTGAATAATTTTCAAAAATGTGGCTCTCGTATTTAGACAGCCTTCTTGCAGTGCAATGCCTCATCATCTGCATGCCTTGCACATCAGGTTATATATATCAAACACAGAATTTTGCATTCATCTCAAATGCCCCGATACTTGTATTTTGCATACTCAGAATCATTATAAAGATGTAGACAGTTTCCATGTTAAACAGCTTTTTTTTTAGGGTTTTTTTTTNACACACACACACATGAACATCCACAGAATTAATACACAGAAACTGGAAATGTTCCACAACCACCAAATAGGAAAATTTATTTCAAAAGGTGTAGAAGAAGTATATGGAACAATGAACAGATGTTTTTGTAGTTGTATATGGCCATAAGGCTGAAGAACATATGCTTTAAATATGTGAAAAAGGTTTTAATATGGAATTTGTATGTTTAGAATCTATTCGGTTGTTTCCAGATTATTTGTAAAACTGAAGAACAGAATTGCTGCTATACAGATTTTTCTTAATAATCATCAAATGAAAGGCTAAAAAAGCTAAAATTTGTATTGATAAGAACACAGTGCTCGTGTTTATCTTTGGAGACCTATGGCATGAAATGCATGCTCAATTACTGCCAAGTTTTAAATCAAAAGCTACCACTCACACTTAATCTAAAAGTATTTTATTTTTATATTAATGTATGTTTTATTCATATTGATTTATCAGAATACTGATAAGAGATCCAACATTGTATAGGGTCCTTTTGGATAGTAACTGAAAAAGAAATAAAGAGTCCTTTATGAATTATTTGATACTCTTAGGGAAAACATATTATGAACTCTGCGATTTGGGTCAGAGCCATTGTAGAGGCCCTTGAACATAAATAAGAAGTTTTCAATGCACTGATTTTAATGTTTTCTTCCTAATGATTTGGCTTGGGTTCATAGCTTGCTTATAGAGATTCACAGATTTTTAAGCATCAAAATCTGCAAAATTACATTTTGTACATATTGCCCACTAAGAAAGTCTGTCCTCTTCATTCTGGCTTGTTCATCTGTGTTCTGACAGATGGATTCTACCCACAGGCAGAGAAAACCTTACTTTAAAAATAAAAATTAATTAATTAAATCAAATTTAAAATCTCACATCAACTTGCCAAGGATTTTTATTGAATACAATTATATTAGAGCACTGATAGCACTGTTTTCATATCCATTTTTATGTGTCACTGAAGGCACTTTTAAACGTTTTCTTTTCAAGCTAATGTAGGTACCATTTATCAAAATTTGGTGGAGCAGTCAGACTGCAGTAAAATAATGTGCAGACATTGACTCCTTACAAATATTTATCTTCCCCATCTTCTTGGCTAATAAAATGCCTCAACTTGTTTGAAGCAACAATGAGCCAAGCCACAAATAATACATGGTGATTGAACAAGCACTAATTAGAATCCTGTTCCCCTATTCTCTTAGTGCCAATGGTGGCTGTTGTACGCTGCTCTGAACATCATTTCTTTTATTATCCCCAATTTATAGGTTAGGAAACAGAAACAAATAACAGAGGGGACTAGCTCACAAAGCTAGTACCCGAGCCAAGATTTGAACCAATTTCATTCTATTTTCCAAGCCTGTTTTTTTTGTACTTTGTTGCACTTTCCACATGTATTGTCTTCCTTAAGAACTCCTATTCATCTTTGAAACCCTGTGTTGCTTATTATTAGCCAGGTCAGGTTCTGATACACCCAGACCAGAGTTCCTGCCCACATCCCAAATCCTGTCTGTGTGAGTGTGTCTGTGTGTGTGTGTGTGTTTGTGTGTATGGTGCAATGCAGTGCTTAAGAGTTACTTCTAACTATAGAATCAGTAGTATTTATATTAAACCATATAACAGAATGTACAAACTATTCAAACATCTCAATTCAAAATATTTTAAAAAATGTATTCACGTTCTGTTACCAAAAGAGGCACAGTTTTTAGTGTTTTGTGGAGCAAAGTTACTACGATATAGAGGCTATCCTGAAAAAGTTTATCAAAAAGGAGAGAAAAACCACTATGTGCAAGATAACTGTATTTTTCAAAATAATGTTATTAATTTCCTATTATATGTTGATTAAGTATAGAAAATAATTTGTATTATATCAAAATTAGATAATTCTATGCTTCTATTGTATTGTAATGTTTTCCTTAGGCATTTATATATAACTATTAAAAATATTAAAAGTACAAATAAATATACAAACAAATTAAATTATACTCACGTTTCCTTTCATCTATAAACCTTAAAAACATGGTAGCAATTTTCGAATGTGTTTAGTTTGAAGATACAATTCAGTGACACAGAGAGTGGAATGTCTATATTTTTGAGTGCCTGCCTATCTTAGTGTACTTGGGCTGCCATAATAAAATCTCATAGAATGAGTAGCTGAAACAAGAAAAAATGATTTTTCTCATAGTTCTGAGGTGAAGTCAGAGATAAGGGTGCTATCATGGTCATTTTATGATGGGGCTGTCTTCCTGGCATGAAGGTGGTCACCATCTCACTGTGTCCTCACATGGTGGAGAGAAAGAACAAACTTACCTGTGTCTGTTTTTCTAAGGGCGTTAAGCCTGTCATGAAAGCCCTACACTATGACCTCTCCCAAACCTAATTACTTTAATCTCAGAGGCCCCATCTCCAAATTCCATCAGTCCTTAACACTGTCTAATAATTTAAACAAAACTAGGATTAATGGAAAGAATAGTGTCACTTTTGAAGTGATATCTGATTCAATTTTAGTATTAATATTTGGTAATTAAGACATAAAACGTGTGTGTGTGTGCGCACTCACGGTTATAAGCATGATTCATGAAGTAGACCTATCTATAGTTCATCAGTAAGATTGCAGGTATTCATATTACAGACCGATACTGGGAAATCCATTTTATCAAAAAGCTGTTCCCCCAATGTTTATGGACATGACACTGAAAGAACTACCAACTGAAGTGAGAGAAGCATCTCAAAACAGAGGTGTTACTTCCCTTTTTTTGGTAGTTATTAGGACTGGTATGTTTTTCACTGGTGTTCTTTGATGTTTTGCTATTTTTAAAATATGCTGTGTTATTATTGTTAGTCCAAAGAAGGACCATATTGGCAAGATATATTGGCTAAATATTTTACAGTACTATAAAACCATTGAGTTTTGTTGATTAAATAACACTTTGATAAGTGTATTTTTTTCCCCTTTCAGCTGTGGTAATAATTGTGAAAAGGAAGTCGTTAAGCAATAATAATACTGAGGCTGAGGCTGTCAGTTAGTTAGTCCTGCTTTTAGCAAATCTGTGTATTTTTTTTTAAAGAAGGCTTTGATATGATCAAAGATTATTAAAGGAAAACATTAAAGTTGAGTTAGAGAAAAAATTAGAAAGACTATTAAAAGGAAATTGAAAGAAATCTGATAAGTTCAAACTTGCCTACTCCCTTAAATTATGCTAACTTTTCTCATTTAAACTTCTTGTTATTTCTTTTAAAGTCATGTCATGGGAGATAGAAAAGAAATAATAAATGTTTTTCAGCTGATTAATTTGCAAAGTTCAAGTATACAAAACAAACCATTACTATAAAAAAGTGTAGAAGAGGTTATATACTAGGAATAATGTAAAAAATGTAAGTAAAACATTTAAGAAAAATATAAATATTGAGGTTTTGAAGTCCTGAATTATATGTATTACTTAAATAGAGTAATTTATGAAATTAATCACATTTAATTTAAAGAAATGTCATCTAAGTTATTTTGTCTTACAAAATCTGGAATTTGGTACATTAATAGTTTGATATGAGTATTGGTATGGTATATGTAAAACCTTTTATATAACATTTTTAAATCGCTGAAGAATATTTCCAAGTATTTTAAAATGATATACAATCTTTTATGTCATTTGGGAAACATTTTTCTTGCATAAGTCAAATGTCATTGAAGAAGGGGTACATTTTTTCCTAATAGGAAGTGTTTCAGTATAATTCTGTTGGATTTTTTTTTAATAATGGGAATTGCTTGTTTGTTTGTTCCTAGATGACTGGAAAAGGTTTAAGTAAGATTCTTTTGGTTAAATCTGTCCATATCTGAACCTCAATTGAGGACTGAGATAAGTCTTTCAACAATAATAAACTTTAGCCAAATGCAAATTAAGGAATAAGGCTAGGTGCTTGTGTTAAACATCCTGAAACATGTTAAAGAGTTAATAAACATTTGTAATATTTTATGACACTTAGGAAGGCAGTCTTCAGAGCATACACAGGGCACCTCAGATATTTTATTCTTTAATACCAAATACCAAAATTAAGACTTGTGGCTGGCATAGTAAAAAGAAAAGAATATGTGTTAATAGAAAATTTATATATATATATATATATATATATATATACACATATATATATATACATATATATATAAATATGTAAATATATAGGGATATATCTATATATCTATATCTATATCTATATCTATATCTGTCTCTATATATGTATGATTGTCGGAAAAGTCATGATGTATTTTGTCTATATTTTTCAAAGGTCATTTATTTATATAAAGAACAAAGACCAATCAATAATATATGGCCCGTTTTGTTCGATAACCTTTTGCCATCTTTCAATGAGATTCATAATTCCTCCTTGATAGAGGGACCTGTCTTTATTTGCGAAAAACTGAACAAGGTACTGATTTATAGCCTCATCTGGATTGAATGTTATACCACGCAAGGAGTTTTGAAGAGAGAGAAACAAGTGGAAGTCTGACAGCGCAAGGTCAGGTGAGTATGGTGGGTGTGGCAACACATCCCATCCAAGCTCCAATCATTTTTGACGGGTGATCAAACTTGTGTGTGGTCTCGCGTTGTCGCGATGGAACACAACTCCTTTATGATTAACAAGCTCTGGACGTTTCTGGATGATGGATTCGTTCAAACTGTCCAATTGCCAATAGTACACGTTCGAATTGATGGTTTGGTTCCTTGGTAAGAGCTTGAAAACATGACACCTTTGAAATTCCACCACACTGAGAGCATAACTTTCCTCTGATGAATGTCTGCTTTTGATGTTGTTTGAGGAAAATCATCACATTGGGACCAAGACCAACTATGCACCATGTTGTTGTAAACAATTCACTTCTCATCACCAATTATCAGTCGCTTCAAAAAAAGGATCATTTTCTTCATGTTTAATGAGCATATTGCAGATGTTTATACATGCTGTCAAATGAACTACTTTGAGTTCACGCAATACCCAAATATCAAGGTTGTTTATGTATCCCAGCTTCTTCAGGTGGCCGTGAACGCTTGAATGATGGACGTTCAATGTTTCTGCAGTCTCTCGTGGTTGTGTTTGTGGTTTTAACTCGATCAATGCCTTTAGTTTATCGTCATTAACTTTGATGGGCCTCTCTGACTGAGGAGCATCACTGAGATAAAAATCACCAGCGTGGAATTTTGTGAGCCATCATTGGCTCTGAAGTTCTTGTAGAGCATTGTCACTGTAAACTGTATGCAACTTTTCACTAGCTTGATGTGTGTTCTTCCCATTATGGAAGTAAAGCAGTAAAATATGGCAAAAATGCACAGTTTGTTCTTCCATCTTCAACTTGTTGTAAAATCTCCGAACCTCAACCAAATCGCTCAATTTCTTTTTAGAATGAAGCTAGAACTGTCAGCTGTCAAATGACATAGCCATAACATAGATGCGAATGACTCTGGTACTTCCAAAAATGAACAAGTTCCATGTGTTGCAAACATGCGTCATGACTTTTCAGACAACCCATATATATACACACACACACATGGCAGCATAAGGCAAAGGGAACTTGGAGAGGGAATTCAATAAATGTAAGAATGGTATAAGCTAATTCTCTTTCTGTCTCTCTCTGTCTCTTTCTCTCTGTCTCCCTCCCTCCTTTTTCCCTCCCTCCCTGTCCCCTCTCACACATGCACATCTTTATCACTCTCTCTCCTTTGTGTGTCTGTGTATTTTACAGATAAACTTTCCTCTTCTTTTTTATATACATGTTCAGTTAATACTCATGTGTTCAAAATCTTTTATTAAAGGCACCTCCTAGGATGAAACTAGCATCTGTCATTTTAAATTCCAAATTCCCATGAGGATTTGTCCTTGACTCATGTCAACACTGATACTGTCTTTTGTAGACAATAAGCACAGCTTCATAATTTAGAAATATAGCCTCTAGGAACTCAGTTATGTGAGCTTGAGAGTGATGATATTAAAAAATAAATAAATGGTCATCATGGCTTATAAATACACTCCAAATATTCTTTTCAGAATTAGGAAGGATCTCAGTTAAACCATAAACTTAGTCCCCTAGGCTTTCCCACCATTTAATTAATATGACCTTGGTAGGGTATAGTTAGTGATGGTTGAAGCATTTCAAGTAAATCTATACTTGCCTTAGGAGACAGTAGATCCTTCTGTCTGTAGTAAAGATTTGAAGTGAGGCACATCTCACTTTAAGTATGTGTTGTGCTATGCACAACCATGGCCAAAGTATTTGCTGTTCATTTGAGTTTCCTAAATAGCAAAAATAAAGATAATAACGTTAGTTATATTATAGATTTCTTGAGTGGGTAACAAAATACATAATGCAACTTGTTTGGCACAATGCCTGCACCTAGAAAATGCTCACCGTATATTGATTGTTGGTGGTATTCGCAGAGATAAAGATGGTAGAAAAGACGCTGGTAGAAATAGGATGCCACTGGGCAAGGGAAAGGCACTGGTAACTTTGAATAGGTCATTGGCACATGATTTGAAGATTCCACTCATAGCAAAATGGGTGTTTATGTTGAGTGAGATACATAACAATGAGTGGGAAGAAGCATGAGGACAGTAAGGAATATCAGGAAAAAAGTGATATATTAGTTTTCTATTGCTGCTATAATAAATTTTCATTAATTTAGTGGCTTAAAAACACAAATTTATTATTTTAAAGTATGGAAGTTGGAAGTCTGAAATGGGCTAAGTTCATGGTAGCAGCAAGGCTGCATTCATTCTGGAGGCTTTTAGGGGAGAATCTGTTTCTTGCCATTTCACTGCTTTTAGGCTCCATATATTCCATGGCTCATGGAAAGTCCTGCCAGACTTTTCTTTCATGTTTAAGACCTGTGATTGTGTTGGGTCCATCTGGATAACCCAGGATAATCTCCCCATCTCAAGGTCAACTGATTAGCAACCTTAATTCCCCCTTGCCATGTAACATATGATACAGATTCTAGGGAAAAAGATGTGGTCATCTTCAGGGGGCCAGCATTCTGCCTACCTCAGGTAAGTGCAAGAGTTTGAAGGTAATTTAGAAGTTAGAATTTACAAGATTTGTGAATAGGTCAAGACAGGGTACAAAAATATGTAAATAAGTAAATTACTCTTGTTAGGCCAAATAACTGATTGGGTTTTCTCTCAAGATATAGATTTATGAAAGGCACATTCCTACCCATTAATAAGAAATTAACCATCTGGAACAGAGTCCTTTCAAACACTTATGCCATTTATAATCATGTGTAATAATTGCTATATTGGAATGTACTAAAAGACAGATTGAATGGATAATTAGATGAATTAGATGACTGTAACAGAAGCAAGGTTAAACATTACTTTAAAATTTTAAATTATAATTATTGAGGACAAACATATATCTAAAAAATGTAAAAAGTAAGAGTTCATTTCTTTTTAATCTAGTAAAGTAGCTATCCTGTTAAAATACCTCACTATGAATTTTCAAAAAGAAGTTTTTTAAAATTCTGAATGTATAAAAGCTGTTTAATTTTGCCATCTGTTTTCAGAGTGGTTAAATATAAATTAATTGTGGGAAATAATTTTCAGAATGCAATGAATGCCAAGATATTCTAAATGTTGCACAGGGAGAACTTATTTTATTTTCAAAAATAATAAAGCAAACCATTTTAAAAAGTGAAATGATGATACACTATTTGCTACTTTAATTTTTTTCCCTTTCTTCCAAAACTTTTGGTAATTTGTATCCAGCCTTTTACCTAAATCCCTGATACTGTTAATATAAGATCCTTCCTTAAATGAGGGTTCACTTACAATACTTCCCAACTTGCACATTTGCTACCTCTTAGGAATATATGTTAACATTGAAAAAGTAAATTCTAACTCTTCTAAAACTGGGGGAGAAGAGAAAAATGTTGCAATATTAAGTTACAACAGAGAAGTGATTCAAATTTGCAGGGGGGTATTTTTAAAGAAATATAAGTAGCTGAAGGAGATAATGGAAGTACTTCAAATGAAGAAATGAACCAAACCTGAACAGCAAAAAATTTAACTAAAAATTATTAATGCTATGATCTGTTCTAAGTGGTTTAAAAGAACAAATAAGGTTCCAGTTCTCATAGAACATAAATTCTAGTGTGTGGAAATAAACAATAAATAATATGATACTGATAAATTGTAAACAGTGTTAATGTGATGTTGTTAAAAAGGTCAGAGGGTTCACATTAGATTAGATGGTTTAGGAAATTCACTCACATCAACTGACCTCTAAGCAACAAGAAGGAATCAAACACAAAGATCCCGAAAAGCTGGTAATATCCTCCCTCTAACCAGCAGTTCTCAACCTGTGGGTTGCGACCCCTTTGGGGGTCGAATGACCCTTTCACAGGGGTCGCCGGGTACTCGTATGTGGGCGTATCTGCATGTGGGCCTGGAGACGGATAGAGGAGCGGTGTCTCAGTTCCCAAGACCATCGAAAATATGTGTTTTCTGGTGGTCTTAGGCAACCCCTATGAAAGGTTGAGAACCGCTGCCTAAGCTATATATTTTCCTCTCTTACAAGATTCCCTTCACTTTGATTGTACGATCATAAATTAACGTTTAATTTTCTTAATATTTCTCTCTTAATGCATATATTTTTGTTGCTATAGCATTGGACATCTAATTTTCTTATTATGAATGTTTAATTCTAAATTATAAATGTTTCCATCTTTTGGAATATTATCAAATATTTCTACTATTTTTTCCGAGTTTTTTAATTTTTGCTATCCATTTTCTGTCTAAATACCAATAACTCTTATATGAGGGGTGCCAAAAAATTGTTTACAAGTGGACACTTTGGCCAACAATGTTCAAGCAGTAGTTTGCCATAATCAGAAGTGTCTGGACGCTAATGGTAACTACTTTGAGCACCTCTTGTAATTGCAGAAGTCAGACATGACTTGTATTCATCTTTTGTTATTGGTATATATTGAGTATTACAATTTTAATATTTTCCTTTCTTAAAATGTGTATACATTTTTTTTTTTTAGTAACCTCTGTATATATTCTTTGTTCTTATTATCTGGTTATTTTCTCAAGTTTGCACTATCTTCTTTTAAATTTCAGAAGATAAACAATTTTTTGAAGTATTATTTTGTTCATTATTATAATTCATATGGATATCTATTTTTATTTACATATCTGGGCTTTTCACCTCTAAATTTTGAATTGCAGTCCCCATTTGTAGATTCTCTATCCCTTTTTCTATGTTATTCTCTCACTTCTGAAATAGTAAGGAAAATAAATATAAAATGATGGTGAAAGACAGCTAACCAACATTTATGGAGTGAGTGGGTCTTCTTTGGTTTGATTTGTTTACCTATATGTTGCAATATTAATTTCGTACATTTTAGTAGTACACCTTAACTTTTAAAAGAATATTTATATAAAATGTCTAATTTGATTTATACACTTGTGCCTCCTCATATCCATGGTTCCACAAACTTCTCCAAACAAGTAGACTTATGTGTGCAGCATTGCTGGAAGCCACAGGAGGAAGTGAAATATTTTAAATAACTTTTAAGTAAGCAGTAGTATATTCTTACCAGAGAACATTCATATTAATTATATTATTGATCATGTAAAAAATATTAAATTATATAGATGTGTAAAAATCATGATACAGAATTTTCGTGACTAGCCCTGATAACAGCCTAGTTACTAAAAGTGCAATATTAAAATTCCTGTTTTGAAAACTAGTCAAATTATTTCCTCTCTATATTATTGTCTTGTTAGAAAAACTTGCATTGGTAGCCGAAGAGTCTAGTGCAGCGGTTCTCAACCTGTGGGTCATGACCCCTTTGGGAGTCAAATGACCCTTGCACAGGGGTCGCCAAAGACCATCAGAAAACAAAAAGGTATTTACAGTACAATTCATAACAGTAGAAAAATTACAGTTATAGAGTAGCAACAAAAATAATTTTATGGTTGGGGGTCACCACAACATGAGGAACTGTATTAAGGGTTCACGGCATTAGGAAGGTTGAGAACCGCTGGTCTAGTGGGTTTACTTGGAGGAAATATTGTTCTTGTAATATGTTGGAACAAAATCTGTAGAAAAAAACATAAAAAGGATATTCTGAATTATAGAAAATGTGATTTTCTATATGCCATGAAATGTAATTTCATTTTTTCATTTGTTCTTCCCTGTTAAAGTTTATTTTGTTTATTAATGTAAAATATGGATTTTTAAAAACATAACTTGGTTTGACAAATTTCTCAAATTGTCTTTTAAAGCAGACCCTATTTTAAAATGGGCATTTTCATTAAGTAGTGTAATATAATTGCCAACATACATGTACACACACACACACACACACACACACACACACACACACACACACACACCAAGTCTAGTCTTTTAACACATAAAAACAATTTCCTTTCTGTCATTGATTAATGTAAATAAATTCTGACTGAACAGATCTCTTAGGCATGTAACCTATACTTGCTTTCATTTGAATTATGTGCACATGAAATGCACATAGAAATGATGATAAAATATTTTATTTGCATACAAATGTTGAGATTAAAGGATTCCAAACACTTTCATAAACACACTTTTGTTTTAATGCAGAGATCAAATATTATCTCAAAGTGGGAACAGAGGGAAGATGAGGCAAGCTGCTTATCAATGTAATTTCCAGATGTAACTTCAAAATATAAAAATATATATTTTTAATATTATTATTTATGTCATTAAATGCTCTAATGAAAATGGAATTAGAGTATGTTCTCAAATCTAAGTGCATTGTAACAGAGTAAAATGGGATAATATTTTACCAAACTAATTGGACTTATGTTGCTGAATACTGGTTGGAAATGAAGTTATTGAGAAAAAATAAGGTATTTAAATATTATATTTTGGGGGTGAAACATATAACATGCTTCAACATTAGAATTAAAAGAGAAGTAACTTCTATATCTAGTTTTATTGTCTAAGGAAATATATTTTTTAGATAGATTAACATTGACAATTGAGTATATTTAAAAATATCTCAGATTTATTGTTTTGTGATGTTTACATACTGAGAACAAAACTGATGAAATAGTAGTCTGTCATTTAAACTTTCCTTTTGAAACTTAAAAACACCAGGAACTAGAGTTGAAAAACTAAAATTTAAAGCAGCTTGATAGTAGGTTGCTAGACATCAAATGTTACATTATGCCTTATTACTTTTATTTGCCTACCTATCAATCAATGACATTTATATAAGAGTGTGATAGTGTCACTTTCAATAACATTCTTGAACGGAACAGTTTTTATACCTTGACATGACATCCAATTTAGGTACTGATTTTTCAGGCTTTCATGAGAAGAATTTCATATTTCATATGTTACAGCAATCACCACAGTGAATGCTCTAGTTAAAAGTTATCCCTATGTATACATATTTTTTTCCCGGCACAGTTCTGTAAGCACTATTACTTTGCCACTAGTGTTTTTGTGCACATGCAATTGATAAGGCTGCATATACAGAGTGGTGACCACACAATAGATAAGTAGAACATTAACAAGCAAAATAAATTCTCAATAATCAAATTCTTATATTGGTAAAGAAATTAAATGTCCAGAAAACATGAGGAGTTAAAGCAACTAAAACGAAGATATTGCTAGAAAACCTATTAGCAAATAATAGTTTATTCTTCTTAACTGAAAATTGTTCCTCTATTTGATTTCTTCCTTTTATTTTCCCAATCACAATTTATCTTTCTGGTTTCTTTACAATTTCAGTATTTTCACTTATTTTTTTTTTCTGTATAGAACCATGAACTCTTCCTGTGAAGTATATAATATGAGTCTTGTAGATATACATAAATGCTAGTTTTTCAAGGTAATTTTGTTGCAACATATTTCACACATTGAGATATTTAAATGTAACCTAAATGATTTTGTATGCTACTTAATGAAATTATATTTCAATATGAGTTAAAATGGAAAATAGAGACCCTGCAATGTCCTCTGCTGTGAGTCATGTAAATTTTCAAAAATCAATTATATGATTGATTATGCAAAATTTATTTTCCTTTGTATGAAATATATCACATCTGAAAAAATAAACAAGGACTAAACCTGAACCATAGGACTTAAGGTCTTACTAGAATTACCTCGCAACGTCTAACAACATTTATAACATGTGAACGTATCCAGTAGTTACCACTTTAGAAAATGGAAGTGTGATAACAATTTATCTTTTACTTCACCTATCATTTTTTTCCTTTATATGACCTAAATTAAATATCAATATATATTTCTACATTTCTTCCTTCTCAACTATATTAAGCATCAATCATTTAGAATAAGCATGGTAGTAACTCTAAATAGCAACCATTACCTAACTATCTATATCTTCTTACTTGAAAATTTCACATATTAGTTGTAGACTTACATAGACAGAAAGGTGTGAAGTTGTGCCCCCCCCCACATTAAACTTGTATATATTCTAAAGTAATGTGTGCACTTTCATACATACATTTTTTAAACTGAGTTTCAGAAGAAGAGTTATGATTTGTCACTGTAAGTTAGTAGTCTTAACTGAGATGCCTTCTGTATTATTGAATGTTTTTCATTTGAACAGAATTTAGGATGTAACATGAGGTCATGGTCAAAACAGAAGATCTGTATCGTAGACTTCCAAACAGTCAAGTAGCTCATTAAATGAGTTACTTGGTGTGCAAGAACCTTGACCAGTACCAAGTGTGTAATTTGTTAAACATATGTTGTTGTTGTTTTTTCTATTGTTCTTGTGTGTGTGTATATATACATAATGATTAGATAATAGCTCATTATGTTAAGGAATTCCTTTGTCAAAAGATTCTAGTAATTTGGCATTTGATAATTTTCCTGGGAAAAGAGGCAAAGAAAGAAGTAAATTATTTTTTTCTTTGATTCAGGTCATTTAAAAAATTGTTGCATGTATAATCTGCTTTTGATGTTTAGTTTCTTTGTTTTATGAGAGGCTTAATGACATTAAATGAATTCACTTCAGTCCCTGTAATTTTTTTTTTTCCTCATCTTCTGTGAGACCTTCCCCAGTACTAATCATTTTCTAAGGGTCCTGATTTGACAGTCATCTACCTCTCTGAGTAACTTCTTCAATTTAGGTGTGGGTGTATGCCTTCTATATGAGCTTTGTAGAAAGAATTTTCAGAGATGATATTTATTTCTGACTTAACATCTTTCTTTACTGTATGGTTTGAAAAGTAAAAGAAAAACTCATAAAGCTCATTTGTATTAGATTGTAGAAAAGCATGTACTACTTCACTATTAGCACTTTGCTCCCCTAGGTCCTTTATATGAGGGATGTGCTAAAATAGCCTGGTCATGCCTTTAAATGTTAAGAAAGAAGATACAGCTCCTGGATGGAGCCAGTTTGGGCAAGACAAATCAGTGAGGTTGCAGCATCTACTTGGGGTCAGCCTTTGTTTTTGTTTACACTGATTCTGTATTCTCATTTTTTTTAAGTGTGGTTCATATTAAAAGTTAGTTGTGATCTTATCTTTTTATCTTTTGTGGAAATTAACAAAGACCAACCAAAGGAGAACATGCAAAGGCTATTTTTGTTTTTCAGAACTTGCTATTGCAACAGTGTAATCACCAGCACTTGCACTTTGGCAGAAACTCAAAGGCAGTCAGAAAAATGGAAAAACTTTATAGTGGTGGGGACAAGGAGAGGCCTGGGCTTCTCCTGGTTGGAGGCTGTTAGCACAGAGAAGCTTCAGGTGAGCTAACGAGAAGCAGGGTAACCTATGTGATAGGTTAGACATGTATACTTGGCTTTCTCTGGTTGGTCCAATGTTGGAAGCAGGGACAAAAATTAGGAAAGCTATTGATCAATTCCTGGCTATTTTAGGCTGATTGTTATATGGGTTATTGTTTGATTTCCTGAAATGTTTGCTAGAGATAGTAAGTGGTCTGACTTCCTACCAATTTGAGTTGTGAATAAAAGTAAGTTGGGTCCCTGGGCTGGTTACTGTAGATAATGGGATGGTTCCTTGGGCTGGTTACTGCGGACTGATTCAGAGTTCTGTCTTTATATATGGTCTGGCCATTGTCTGTTTGTATATTCAGTCTCACTTTTCATAAAGAAACTTGAAATGTTATTGCTTAAAAGGCTGTATTAGTTTTAAGTTGATGAGCAAAAGAGTTGTTATAAGTAATTGGAACTTGTAGAACACAGGTTTAACTAAGACAATAGTATCTAAAATACACTTGGTAATTTTTTTCATTATTTATTACATTTAATTTATCATATATATTGGTTACCACTTGAATATCTTTCTTCAAATTCCCCAATTATCCAGGACCAGCTTTCATAAGAATAAAACTAACTTACCTTTAGTGGATTTGTAAGAAGTATTGACCTTCTTAAATAAGAGAACATCTAGTCACATCAGCTGATTATTTATGAAGGAAAGTAATATTCATTAATGGATAACCATATATATTTATTTTAGATTATTTTTAGTCTATTATTTCTAAGGGTGATTTAAAAAAAAATTCTCCAAATTCTGGGCAGAATAATATGAGCCCATAAAAATAATTTTGCCATTTATTGAATTTCTTCTATATACCAGACAACTTGCTGCTCTTGATGTGTTTTTTTTTAATGACATTTTCTAAGGAGTAGTATAGTTATGTTTGTTGATTTACATGAGGAAATTGAGACCCAGGGGAGTGTTTAAATCCTAATAGGTTCTGTAGAGAGAATTGACAATCTAGCTTTATCTTGTCTACAAATTGTTTATCTACAAATTGTATGTCTCCTAAAGTGAAACTATAAATTACGTACTACATCCAGTGTGAGAGCAACAGAAATTATACTGATCTGGAATTAAGCCTGGTCTTTCTTTAAGTCACTAAACCACTAATGCCACAACTACTAGATAATGTAGAATAATTCAGCGGATTGTCTTTGACTTTGAAATAATACAGAAAAATAAAATTAAGGAAACCAAAAGGGAAGCAGAAAATATGAGAGCATGTCTAATTTTTGAAAACCCATTCAAGTATTTTAATAGAACTTAAATATATTTTTAAATAACAAATATTAGTAGCAGCTTAAATATACAACAGGAGAGTATTTAGATAAAAAGATATGCATCTGTACATTAAGTCATTAGATATTAATTGATTACAATTCATTAACTCTAATATTCAGGAGTTTTGTTAAATAAGCTCTGTCAATATTTTTGATAAATAAGAGGTACAATTTTTAACTTCACCTGCACATTTAAATATTGACTATATGTGTGAGTGTTAGCTTAAATGCTGTGATAATATTTTAACATGATTTTCCATGGCAAATACAATTTCAATTTTTTCACTAAATATCCTAAATTAAATGAATCTTTTTCAGAATTTTAGTGACTGAGAATTTGTAACTGTTTAGAGTATACACCTTGAGTTGAATCATTGTTTTTGGCAGAAAGCCATTGTCAGTAGTCCAAAAAACAAATAGAGTCTGTTGGGCTCTTTGTGGCTTTCATCACTCTTGTATGGCAGATGAGTGCACAACAAAATGCTCAGCCTGTTAGCCTGACAAATGGCATGCATTTCTATATAGAAACATTTCATTTCATCACCATCACTTTATAGAAAATGCATATATTAACATTGTCATTTAAAATGTCTTCAAGTTTAGCATAATGATATGCTCACATTTGCTTTGTTTTCATTTTCAGCTGAAAATACATTTGGTTATTTTTTCTTAGATACCTTCATATAGAACATTATAAATAACAGTGAAATTTTTCACAGAATCCATCAGATCCATGACAAGGTACACTTTAACTTTCAGCTTCTGTCACTGGATCCTACCAACACAAACATTTTAATTCCATGTACACCTTGAGTATTCCTCCGTTATATTCTACAATTAAAATTTAAAACTTATTGTACATCCTTTTAGACAATATCGTAAGAATACAATGGTTTAAACCTTTTATTTTAATATTATATAAAGAGACCACAGCCATGATTTATAGAGTTTGATCACCAGAATTCTCAATTCCTCCAGAATGCATTTAAGCTTGTGAAAGTCACAGCCCATCAGTAGCTGAGTTCGTATTTATTTGGTTTCTGCTTTTTTATTCAGCTGAGCCATCCTGCCACCTGTTGGCAGCTCAGCGGCAGCTCAGCTTGGACCGGGCATCAAACCGCTGTTGCTCAGAGCTCACATTCTTGAGTGAGCTCTTAACCAACTGAGCCACTCGGCTGGCCCTGGTTTCTGCCTTTTAAGTTGGATTTACTACTTCAAATTATAATCTATATTTAAAGGAAAATGATTATATTTAACACAAAAACAGGGGAGTGATTTGCAAGAATATCTTGTATCTTTTTGCATTTTCCTGAGTACCAGAAGCCTGGATTTTCTCTTTTGTCACTTTGTCACCTTGTACATTTTAGATGTTTGGAAGACCTCAGTGTCACATACTCTTTTCGGAAAATGTTTCAGAAAAGATGACTACTAAAATTCCGACAAGTAACATGTTCTCTTCAAATTTATCTATTTATGCCCTGAACCTCCTATTAGAATGAGTGTCTCAGAGACAGTGTTCATGTCCTTGGCATCTTTTTATTCCCTCTCTCTTAGGAACTTGAACAGAGACCTTTAAGAATTAAATAGGTTTTATCAAATATCTAGATATCTGATCTTTTGATATTTTGATTGATTACATTTGTAGGATAGCACTCCATGACACCATAGTCACTTGATCTTTTTCCAACTTTAAAACCTGCTTTTTCTCAGCATCCTCAGAGTACCTTCTTGTCTATTATAATTCTAAATTCTGGTGTACTCCAGTGTTCTGTCCTCAATGATCTCTGCAGGTAATTATTTCCAAAGCTATATTCACAGCCCAATCCTACTCATAATACTCTCCTGGAAATAATGCACACACACACAGACACACACACACACATACATACATATATACATATATACACACATAGTCACACATATATACATATTCATGTATGCACATATTATGCATACCTATTAATATATGTACTTTATATATACACACAAATATATTCATATATGTAAATATTCTCTCTAATTGGGTTTTATAAATATGTCATTGATTTATTTGACCATCCCTTTATTCAAATATAGTTATTGAGCACCTACCTCAAGACAGCTTGGCAATCATCACTCAATATTAACATGGCCAAAAACCAAACAGTTCCCCCAACCCATAACAAATCTGTTTTTTGTTGTTGTTTTGCTTTGTTTTGTCTTCTTCATTTAAGTATAAAATTAAACCATTCATACTTTGAACACATAATTTTGAGATAAGCTCAGTCTTGAATACCTCTGGTTTTAGCAGTTCTCATTCTCTCTGGGGCTAAAATCCTGTCCTAATCTATAATCACTTCTCCTTTTGAAAGGTATTTAGCAGTTCTCATTCTCTCTGGGGCTAAAATCCTGTCCTAATCTAGAATCACTTCTCCTTTTGAAACTTGTAGCTCTAGCCTCCAAACTGATAGCTCTACCTCCACTCTTGCGCTCCTCCAGTCTTCTTTCCATAAAGCAAGCATATAAAAATTTTAAAGTGCAAATATCAAGTTCCCCATGATGGACTACAGTTTTGGCTTTTAAATTTTCTCTAGCCACATACATCTATACTTTGTACGGCACATACAATGCCCTTGCCAAAATGACTTTCTGTCCCTCAGAAACACAAAGTACTTTTCTGGAATATTTTCATTTTATTTTATTTTATTTTAGTGTGTGTGTGTGTGTGTGTGTGTGTGTGTGTGTGTGTAAGGATCCCCCCAGTTACTTACATGTTATGCATGACCATATTACATTACCTTTTTTTTTTGTTACCACTGTATGGAATTATTTGTTTGTTTGTTTACATTAAATTAGATACAGCAGATTCCGTTATGGCAAATTTAGGTCATCAAATATCCATCGCCTTCTTTAGCCTCCTGTGTCACAAAACCAAGGAGGAGAATAACAGTTCTCTTATTTCCTACCAGTACCCTTGGCCTCACCCTATGAGACTAGAGATTTTATAGTGACTTCAAAATTCAGTCACAACGAGTCATGATTGTATAGGCTTGTTATCCTGGGGTTATGGTGGAACCCACATCATATATATATTGAAACAGACAGTTGTTAACAATCAAAGCCCCTGTGGGATTCTACATGACAGTGGAATTCAGGGTGAATAGATGCCCACAAGCACGAGCCTAGAAAAAATGATACTGTGGTACGAAACGGAAGGACACTGAAGTGGCTTCCTGAATTAAGTTACCAAGACAGACTCGGGGGAAAAAAAGTTTGGGAATGACTGAGGTATATTTGAATGGATAATCTAAAAGTATCCGATATAAATACACACTGGAGGTTCCAGAACAAAGTGTAAATTCATTATAGGTGAATAAATAATGAAATAATTAAAATACATGCCTGCCACAACTAAGAACACACATACCCTGAAAAGCATCAGAGAGTATTGGATCTTGCTCTAGGTGACACTGAAGCACAGTTGTCACACCGTGAGCAATTTCTAATAGAATAAGATTGAATTCAAATATTCTTTAGCAAGCACGAAATACGTAAATGATCAACTTGGATGTTTTTCATCCTACTAGAATCAGTCTTATCCAAAGGAGACAATTATAAATCAGGACATATCAGGGCATACTGATGAAAAATTACTTCTGTTGAATTAAACTGTAAGTAAAAAAAGTTTCCAAACAAATGGTATGCAAGACATTTTGTATTAAATGTTTTCTTTGCTCGCTAGGATTTAATTCATATGGAGGGTTATTTTCCATATGCAATTGGTAAAAGACAAATATACAGGAAGTGTATCAAAAGTCATACATTGCAATGCTATACTTAGTACTAAAATGCTATGAAATAGTGTTTGTAATAACGAATAAAGATAGACTATATTTCAGGAAGGTTTAAATAAAATTAATAGGTGCACTAGATGAGAAAAAAAAGAGAGCAAAAGTTAATTTGAAAGAGAGATAATTCATGTTTACCTTTAGTGTGCTATCTTTCATTCTTCCCTTTTCTTGAGGACATTTCAGACAAATGCAAGGTTTAGAATGAAGATGGAGCAAGTTGTTTGTCTTAGCTGAAGCTGAGTTCAAGGCAGACTATGAGGGGGAGTTACGTAGGGGGTATCTCAATATGAACCTTGCCATTAACTTAAATGAATAGTCCAGAACCTTTATCACACCCGTAATTCACTTTCATAGGAGATATATTTAGTTGTCTCTCCAAGAGAAATGATATTGTCCCACATAAGATTGATATAGCTTGAGCCCTGGTGGCCATTATGTTGCCACAGGTTTATGGTTTTCCCACAGTATTTTGATTTATGACATGCTTCTTCTTAATAGAGGTTCATTATTTGTACATTAAGGTTGTAACTTACTCCGTCATATGGGGACTTCTATTAATCAGTAGCCTATATAGCTCAGTCTGACATTACTGTCCTTCTTGACAGGATAGCTCAGGTAGAGCATTTTGTTAAACATGCAAGCCCTCAGTGACTTAAGATTCACATCCTCAGCTGTAGAAACATTTTCATTTTGATGCAAAATGACTCCATTGTGTCATTTTTGTAAGTCATTTAGCCTAGATGATTGAGGCTTGAATTTAACTAACTCAACACTATACGTTTTATATATTTTATAAGGGCTTTGCTTTGGGAAAAAAATCCAAAATTCAAAACTACACTCTATTCTAGTCTTGCTATGCCTCTTGATAAAACGTGAGGAGACAAAAACAAAACGCTCTCTGCGCCTTGGCCTCTGGTTCATCCTGCTGAACCTCTTTTCCATGGATGCTATTTTTATGAGAGAGAGAG
>NW_017732240.1:315184-356716 GCF_001890085.2 Hipposideros armiger | reverse complement strand
AGAGAGAGAGAGAGAGAGAGAGAGAGAGAGAGAGAGAGAGAGAGAGAGATATTTTTATCTGAGAAAGAGAGGATTAAGATTATATTCAGTATTTATGAGAATTTTGTTTTGAGATTTCACACAGTTTTAATCCATTGCAGGTTTAAAGAAACTACATTTCTCTGTAACTTTATATTCTGTTTCAGAATTCCACATTTCAAAAAGGGTAGATCAATTCTGATGAGATCTATTTGCTAAGGAATATTAACAGTGAAATTTTCGTGAAATAATACCACTGAGTAAACTCTACTTAGTGATTTGAGATTTAGGGAGACTTTATTTGAAGTTTGAATTTGCATAGTCAATTCAGGGAATAAAATGCCTCATGTCAACATATGAAAAGTAAAATGATAAGATGTCTTGGTTCAAGATATGTATTACCAATACATAAATACATAAACCTAAGTCCTCACATTAGACTAGGTTTGTAGAAGTTTCCAGAGGCTGGACAGGCAAATACGGATGAAAACCAGAACATTCAGAGCAGCTGCAGCTGTAGGGAATTGGACAGTTGATTTTTCTTGTGCCTTATTAAATTCAGTTTTAATTGAGCACAACTATGCCATTCAAAAGTCTCATTTCTATTATTTTCTTTCACATTTGAAAAATATAAATTGTATTATTTGTATACCTTTTTTGAGGTGAAGAATAAATCTAATTGAAGAATCATTTCATTACTACACAGCTATTGAAGTGTTTATATACATATATATGTATATATATATATATATTATATTAATATCATAGTTCTGCTTTCATTTGCACATAAACTGGAGTATAGTTAAAACATTCACATGTACCAAGAGGGAGAGACAGAGAATGAGAATAAGGTCAGGATTAGCAGTAAACAAATAGGATTCCTGGGGCTCCCTGTGGATAAATGGCAAAGACGCATACTGTAGCATGTCATTTACAACATGTACCCTAGAAGACAGTGAGCCCTTAGAATCACCATGGCAGTACAGCCAAACTGAGAAGTCCATGTGAAGTCTGGTCCCTTAAGGATTCTAAAGGTAGTGGTTAATTCTGTGTTACAAAATACCACAAACATAATGGTTTGGGGGGGGGGGAAAGCTTACACATTTATTATCTCACAGTTTCTGTAGGTCATCATTCTAGTTACAGCTTAACTAGGCTCTGTCCTTCAGTGTGTCCCAGTCTGTAATACAGTGGTTGGCGGAAACTGCAGTCTCATCAGAGGCTGGATTGGGGAAAGACCGACCCATTGCCGTGCTCCCTCAGGTTGTTGGCATTTTTCATTTCCTCGTAGCTGTTGGACTGGGGTTTCTTTTTCTGGCCACTCTTGGTTCCTTGTAGTGTTGGCTTCCCCAGCATGGCTACTTACTTCATGGAAGTTGACTCTTTAAAGCCAGCAACACAGAGAGACTCTCTATACCAGGAAGGGCTGAGTTCCTCTGATTAATTCAGGCCTATTGAGGGTAATTGCCCTTTTATTTAACTCAGAAGAATGGATTTGGGATCTTAATTGCATCTGCAAATGCCCTTCGTTTTACAAAGAGGGATATTTCATAATTATAGAATGGTTATTTCATCATGAAGATATGTTTCCCAATTTTGTATATGCTTAATAATAGACCTTTAAATATGCAAATCTAAAGCTTATAGAAATTAAGGGAGAAATAGTAATAGTGTGAGATTTCAGAACACTAAGCTTAAGAAAAGTAGCATATTTACAAAGTTACCGGCACTCCTATACATTGCTGATGGAAATGCAAAAATAATAGAACCGCTTTGAAAAGTAATAGAGTTACTTCCTATAAAAACAAGAACTTAGTGTTTTACCAAACAATCTTACTTCTAGGTCAACCCAAGAGAGATGACAATCTGTCCATGTAAATACTTCTTATATGAAATGTTCATAGAGCATTATTATTCATGACAACCCCAAACTCATAATAATGAAATGACCTTTAACTGGAAAATGGATAAACAAATCATGACAGTACTATGCAGTGGCATACTACTAAACAATAAAAAGAACCAAATCACTTATATATGCATCAACATAGATTAATTCAAAAAATTATATTAATTTAAAGAAGCCAGATGCAAAACAAACACAAACCAAACTAATCCTCTGCTTGTGTATGGCTCCATTTCAATGACACTTTCCTAAAGCCACAACCATAAAGATAGGAATCACATAGTGGTTGCCACTTACTAGCGGTGGTGGAGGGGTATGAATTGATTGCAAGGAGCATAGAGAATGTTTTGGGCTGATAATCTATATATTTCATTTGTGATGGTGGTCACACGACTATGTTTTTTTATTCATTGAAATGTCCCCTTAAAGTTCATTTTTCTCTCTGTAAATTTTATCTCAATAAATCTGGCAAAAAATAAAACTAAAATCCTTTGGATAGCTAATTGTTTTTAAACTGATTTTTCTATTATTCTTGAAATGTACCTTAGTGGCCCTTGCTTTAAGCATAGTTGATCAATTAAACTGAGAAATATAGGAGAAATTAGAGGGTAATCCTTTATATGTAGACCAATACATAATTCATATGATAGCAAACCTTATGTATTCAACTTTTAAATATGATTCTTACTATGGAATTATAATTATTTTCAGTTTTTTGTTTAATGAGGCATTTCTCTAATATTATAGAGTGCTAAAAAATAGAGTAATAGTGTTTGTAACATTTGCTACAGATATATTAACATTTTCATAAATTAATCCAGATATATTCCTTGCTATCAAGTTATACTATCAATCAATTCACCTTTACTGTTTTTTAGATTGGGAAATTCATAAAAGGAAAATAAGTCATTTGCACTAAAGCTTGGTATGAGTCTTTGGAGACTGAAGCATCTGTATAAATTCCCCATTCACCTTTACATTCTATGGACTCTCCAAATCTCAGCTTATCTAATATTGCTATGCCTTAGTTTCTTCATGTATGTGCCAGGCACTAAGCTCATATAACATACTTACTCAAAATCTTCCACTGTTACCCATATAAGACTAAACTCCGCAGCGCACAATTTTGAGCAGTGTACAGTTAGACCTCAGTGCTCACTCTGAATCTGTCAGTTTCTCCAGTTCCTACTTTAGCTACTCTTCTGTTCACCACACCCACAGATGCTTCTTATGCTTTTTTTTACTATTCTAATTTTATTACTGCCGGTCCTTTTTCTCCTTTCCTACAGACTTTGTGTTGTTGTTGTTCAGACCTGAACCATGCTTTAAGGAATACTGAATTCCTATCTTTGGCAACCTGTGGTTTTGTGTTGTTGTGCTCCAATTCAAGAGCGGCACTATAACCACAGGTAGAATGACCTTGAAGCCGGTAATGAGTGGGAATTGAATAATAAGCTCCGGTCATTGCCACTGGCCCCTTCCAAGTCCCTGTGAAGGGCCTTAGCAGTGTGATCACATGGTCATGGGCTTTGTAAAAGCTACAAAAATTAGATATTATAAACAAAATTGTCTATCCCTTTTCACTTTGATTTCCACCCTTAATTTTTTTTTTTTTTTTTTTTTTTTTTTTTCAGCATTGCGGTGAAGCAGTAGCCATGAGCATTTTGGGGATTAGGATAAGAGGAACTTGAGCTAAGAGGATATTTAATTCAGGCTGAATGTGTTTTTGATCACGTTCATTTTTAGCTAAATGATGACTACTTGCCAGGTGCTGGTACTGCTCTTGGTGTGAACTCCAATGTCATTTGACATAACAATTTAGGGCCGGAAGTTTTATGCGGACGTGTCGTCCTCGGTGGGTAACTGAGATGAAATAAGAACTGTTTTAAGTACACAGAGTTAGAGGTCAATCTGTGGAAAATTCTTTCATATCATTAATTTTACATATGAGGAAAACTCAATAGAAGTTTTCCTTGAATTTGGCTCAATCCCCAAATTTCATGATATTACCAATAACAGATGGAGGAAAGAAATCTGTCAATTAAAAAATATCAGTCTTACCAATCTTAAGACAGAATTTTATTTCATTTTCTCTGTAGAAAATGCTATTGCAAAATCCTTACCAAATTAAAAAAATATATATCAAGGACTATGTAGCCAAAAATATATAAAATATAAACTATGGGTATATGTCATGTAGTCAGCTAACAAAACTAGATGGGTATGTTTCTGTATGTTATGATTTTTAACAATTTTTTAAAATGTGTAATTTATTATGACTCCTTTATTCTCTCAAGATAAATATTTCTGTTTTAATCTAATTTTATATTCTCAATTCAGTACTTTTTTTAATGCATAAACTTTAGTTATCACAAAATCTGTCACATCAAGTAGGTGACATCTTTGCATCTTTTTTTCTAGTCTAGGGTTTAATAACTGTACATTTAGTTGCAAGTGATTAGTTCCAAAAACATGCTAGAGCATCTCACTCATTTCTACAAGGAACATATTATAATTCCATTTTAAAGATAAGGGAACTGAGGCTTAGTGAGTTGAGTTGACTAGTTTCAATATCACAGATGAAGAGTTGCAGAATTCCATAGACAACCTAAGCTAAAAGAGAGCCTGAAGGGGTCACATGACCCCCATGAAGGCAAGGCCTTTGATTTATTTACTACTGTGCCCTGATGTCTGGGACAGCATGAGACAGGTGGCAGGCATGCAATAATATATGTAGATAAATGAATAAATAGGGTATCTTGCCTCCTGGATGTAGGTAGGTAGGTAGGTATATAATAGATAGATAGATAGATAGATAGATAGATAGATAGATAGATAGATAGATAGATAGACAAATAATACATACATACATACATACACACATATGTACATAATCTTCAGATCAGCAGGAACAAGAAGACTGAAATATGTGTTTGTNAAATAGATGTAACGGAGGAAGAATGCACACTTCCTTTGGGAAATATAAAGTCACGTACTCTTTTATGTTTCTTTCAGACAGGTTCAAGGAAAAATTTTTCAGCATTGCGGTGAAGCAGTAGCCATGAGCATTTTGGGGATTAGGATAAGAGGAACTTGAGCTAAGAGGATATTTAATTCAGGCTGAATGTGTTTTTGATCACGTTCATTTTTAGCTAAATGATGACTACTTGCCAGGTGCTGGTACTGCTCTTGGTGTGAACTCCAATGTCATTTGACATAACAATTTAGGGCCGGAAGTTTTATGCGGACGTGTCGTCCTCGGTGGGTAACTGAGATGAAATAAGAACTGTTTTAAGTACACAGAGTTAGAGGTCAATCTGTGGAAAATTCTTTCATATCATTAATTTTACATATGAGGAAAACTCAATAGAAGTTTTCCTTGAATTTGGCTCAATCCCCAAATTTCATGATATTACCAATAACAGATGGAGGAAAGAAATCTGTCAATTAAAAAATATCAGTCTTACCAATCTTAAGACAGAATTTTATTTCATTTTCTCTGTAGAAAATGCTATTGCAAAATCCTTACCAAATTAAAAAAATATATATCAAGGACTATGTAGCCAAAAATATATAAAATATAAACTATGGGTATATGTCATGTAGTCAGCTAACAAAACTAGATGGGTATGTTTCTGTATGTTATGATTTTTAACAATTTTTTAAAATGTGTAATTTATTATGACTCCTTTATTCTCTCAAGATAAATATTTCTGTTTTAATCTAATTTTATATTCTCAATTCAGTACTTTTTTTAATGCATAAACTTTAGTTATCACAAAATCTGTCACATCAAGTAGGTGACATCTTTGCATCTTTTTTTCTAGTCTAGGGTTTAATAACTGTACATTTAGTTGCAAGTGATTAGTTCCAAAAACATGCTAGAGCATCTCACTCATTTCTACAAGGAACATATTATAATTCCATTTTAAAGATAAGGGAACTGAGGCTTAGTGAGTTGAGTTGACTAGTTTCAATATCACAGATGAAGAGTTGCAGAATTCCATAGACAACCTAAGCTAAAAGAGAGCCTGAAGGGGTCACATGACCCCCATGAAGGCAAGGCCTTTGATTTATTTACTACTGTGCCCTGATGTCTGGGACAGCATGAGACAGGTGGCAGGCATGCAATAATATATGTAGATAAATGAATAAATAGGGTATCTTGCCTCCTGGATGTAGGTAGGTAGGTAGGTATATAATAGATAGATAGATAGATAGATAGATAGATAGATAGATAGATAGATAGATAGATAGACAAATAATACATACATACATACATACACACATATGTACATAATCTTCAGATCAGCAGGAACAAGAAGACTGAAATATGTGTTTGTCCTTAGGAGTATGCTCCACGTATTTCCTTACTTCCGTTTCATTTTAAACAATGTTATATACCTGTATGTTTTTGATCATCATGTATTCATGGTGGAAGATAATGAGATGACCTCCTATTGCCAATCTCTCACTCATTTTATGGAAGATAAGATCAAGGTCTACAGAAATGATTTGTTCGCACAAACACAACTAGTTAAGGGCAGTCCTGGGAGAGGACTCATGCTAGAATGTGCAGATCATATTATCATCCTGTGAAGAATAGGAAAAATGTGTATATCACTCTAATCCAAATAGCAATATACCGCTTATTTCTTCTCGTCTACTTAACTGGAAAATTGAATTTCCTTATCTTTAGCTTGCCAAGTGTCCTGATTCCCTCCCTAGCTTCCCAGTGCATCACTGTGGTGTAGTCAGGTGAAAACGATGCTTCACATTGGGCTACATGATGGATATCTTTTCATTTTTTCTTCCTTTTTTTTTGTATATAGCTTTTGCTGTTTTAGTTTAGTTTTCAGCTGTCAGCAGACTTAAGGAAACCTTAAATATATCATTGATAATTGTTTGTTCATTTTGACTTGGTCCCCTCAGCCATAATATATTGTTTAAAATATCTGAATAGAACTGTGATATCTATATTATCCCATAGGAAATGTCACTAACTAGATTTATGATACTATTCATTTCCTGTGTTATTACTTATGTCAAGCCTAGTGTAAAGATCTGCTGGGTGACTCCTGGCAGGCAATTTCTAATTACAGTTTGGATTGTAGCAAAAGCATCAGTTACAATCAGAAGAAAGCATATGTTTTGAAAAAATATTGACAACCCAATTAAATGTCCTACTCTTAGGTGATTAATATAGCATAATGTGAATTTACACAGTCATTTTATTTCACTATTATAAACTTATCGGGAGTATTGACATAGCTTTTTAGAACCTCTCTCCAAACAAATAAGATACATTATCTTTTTTTTTTTTTTAAGATTTTTATTGGGGAATTGGTGGGATGGGAACAGTGCTGGGGAATTGGGGGAAGGGGAACAGACAAGTTGCTGTCGTTTTGTTCTTCAGTCTAGTTGTGGAGGATGTTGCTTCACTGGCCTAAGCTGGCACCATCATTGCACTCCCGGGCGAGGCACATCAGTCGCCAGCTTCTGGATGGCCACTCACTGTGGCTGCTGGCCACTCACGCTGGCTGCTGGCTACACACGGTAGCCCATGGCAACCCACTGCCACAGGGGCTGCAGCCTACACCGTCACCGGTGACTCATGGCAACTCAGCTCCAAGTTGAGCTGTTGTTCAGCATCTTAGCTGTAGAGGGCAGTGTCACTGGCTCTCATATGTGGGATCCGAACCGGGGCCCTCTGGCGTCCCAAGCCAGCTCTCAAGCCAGCTCTTAACCATCGCGCCACTCAGCCGGCCCAAGATACATTATCTTAATATGAGACTTTTGAGATATTCAATACCCTCTTTACTGAAGGCAGGACAAATTTAAGTAAACCTTTAAGACTACTTTTAGTGTGAGCTCTGCCATTTGTGCATACAAATTTAGGAAAACATTATTTGCTGCTCTGTCAGCCCCACCCTCCATGCTGCTCCGGCATGATATTCCCAGTAAGTCCAGTGTTTATAGAAAATGAGGCCAAGTACGGTGTTAAAGAGCCCTTCAGTACTGTTCCAGCAGAATGAGCGATCTGAGAATTTAGTACACTGCAGGCATCAAGGTAGGGCTTATGCCCCTTTTCTAATCAAATCAGGTGGCTACCAAACCCCAGTCTAATATGGCTTTCTGCTTCGAAAAAAAAATGTTTATGGAGGTAAGTCAATACATTTCAGAGCATTTGTCGTAGAACTACATTCATACATAGTCGTCATAGAGAAGAAACTCCCACATATACGGGACTCTATACCAAACATCAAGGGAAAGAAAAAAACAAAAGAAAGAATATACAGAGGGTACTAAAAAAAAAAAAAAGTGTAAATATTTTAAGAAAGGAAAAAACTATTAGAATTGTAATAATACATACCACTAACAAAAGTTGAATACAAGTCACGTGTGACTTCTGCAATTACAAGAGGTGCTCAAAGTGGTTACCATCAGCGTCCAGACACGTCTGATTACGGTGAACTATTGCTTGAGCAGCGTTAACCAAAGTGTCTACTTGTGTACATTTTTTTGGTACCCCTGGTGTATACAGAGGGTGCCAAAAATGTATACACATTTTAAGAAAGGTAAAAACTGTAGAAAAATATACATAAAAATATATAACTGTAAAATAAATTACATATATATATATATATATATATATTTCATACCCTCTCCCTTCCCCCACCCATATTGCCTATAAAGTGATGTTGTTGCCTGGTTCACATTAGAGTACCTGGCAGTGGTATAGGAAGAATTCAACTTAACTAAGATGAAAATGAATAAGTAATATTATGCCAGGGATTAGCAGCTGCACTTGATTTAATAAAGAAGTTTAGCATTTGCAAAGGTGGAAAATAGATGTAACGGAGGAAGAATGCACACTTCCTTTGGGAAATATAAAGTCACGTACTCTTTTATGTTTCTTTCAGACAGGTTCAAGGAAAAATATCATTAGAGGTGTTAGTGAGTTTGATATTTTTTATTACAGATAATGTGCGTGTGTGTGTGTGTGTGTGTGTGTGTGTGTGTCTGTGTAGTGTCGATGAAAATACAACTGAGTATGGATATTAAGTCAAAATGCTGTGACTAAGAGTGGAAGGATCAATTGAAAACTCTAAAGCATACAGCAGGAACCTGACTGAAAGCATTAAAAAAATATGATCTGGAGTCCATGTGAATATACATAATTAGGAAAAACTAAGTTTTTCTTTTGGCTCTAATGTCAATAATTTGCTGTCATTATATTTATTAAAACCCATGCATTATTTTGTGTACAGATTTGCTCATAAACTATAAAAAATAGAATATAACAGGATGTGATTAGCAGTTTTTATAAAAGCAATAACATTCCTGCATGTTTATTAAAAAAAATAATCCTAAATCATGAAACTATTCAAAGGATATATATTCAAGAACACATATATATTTAGGGAGAAGTATTACTGTTGAAACCTATGTAAATTTTATTAGATGGTATTTTGAATGATGGCTCCAAAAGAAATATTTTGTTTTAAAGTGATATCAGAGAAATTTCAATACACAAAATAAGTTTCTATTAAATTTTCTTTTAATTGTATTTCAACATGAAAGTAAAAAAAAAAAAAGAAAAAGAAAGAAAAAGAAAATAATAGAAATAAACTATACATTTTAGAAGTTAGTGACATATAGATCTGTAGAGCCACGGAGACTAATTAAACATGTTTTACTATCGCTATTTCATTGTCACTGCTTCTATCAATTCTAATTCCAAGCTATGATAGAAAAAATAAAAACTGTAACATTTTATAGATCTCCAGGAAAGACAGCGTCCTGTAACTGAGTTATGTGCTCATGATATCTATCATGATATCTAAGATGGAGGAGAAGAATCAATAGGTACTAGATGGGCTAGTGTGGCTGGTTATTTTGCTAGGGCTGCCTTAACGAAGTACCAGAAACTGGGTTAAACAGCAAAAATTTGTCTCTCACAATTCTGGACATGAGAAATCCAAGATCAAGGTGTCTGCAGGATTGCTTTCTTCTGAGGCCTCTCTCATTAGCCTGCAGACAGCCATTCTGTGTGTGTTTTCACTTGTGTGTGTCTGTGTCCTAATCTCATTTCATAAAGACATTAATCAACCCCAGTCCTATCAGATTAGGGTCTACTCTATGATCTCATTTAACCTTAATTATCATATTTTGCAGAGTTTAATGCACACCCACGTTTTTGGCCCAAACTTTCAGGGAAAAAAGTCTTTCCTTTTAATTTTTTAATTCAAATTTTGATTTGTTTACATTTAGGTACTTGGTTTTTTTCTGTATTAAAAAGGAATTTCAGTATTTATTTTTTAACATTTTGGTACAAGGAATTTTATGTAACAAATAATTACAAAACACAAGAATAGATACAAGGTACAAGACATTTTATGTACTGATAACAAATTTATGATTGTATGCATCATAGAAGGCCAAGTACTCCTCAGAGTTGCAAGTTCATTGTAAGTTCAACAAAACTAATTATTATTTTCCAGGGTATTATTTTGCATATGGATATTATTATTGATTTCTAGAGTTACCCTTTTAATGCATAAGCATAAATAAAAGAATTAAAACATTTATATAGATATGGAATTAGTACTACCCATGTATAATGTGCATCCTCATTTTTCCCTCACAAATTTAGGTGAAAGAAAAATGCATTATACATGGCAAAATATAAATACCTCTTTAGAGATTTTATCTCCAAATAGTCACGTTCTGAGGTATTGGAAGTTAGGGCTTCAACATATGAATTGGTCGGGGATACAGTTCAGCCTTTTTGGGGAAGAGCTGTCAGGTACAATTTGCCAAGAAATGTCACAGAACAGAAAGGCTTTCATGGATTTATCAGTGTATTATGCTTGTGAACTATCTCTTTGCCCTCAAACATCTTTGGTAAATCTCACAAAAAACACAAAGTGCTTGGTGGGATTGGATTTCTTATTGGTGATTCATGCCATTTTATATTCAGGCTGAAAGGCCATTTAAAATGAGCAAGCTCCTGAGTTTGCAGGAATATTGACATATGAGTTAAAACATGATTTTGGTAAAGAAATTGTGAGTTTCATGGCTTACTGACATCATGTTAAGAAGTCTGCAACTGCACTGTTTTTTTATTCTTCCTCTCACGTACTTTTTCATTCTAATAATTTTATCCCTAAAAAACGTCTCTATACATTCTCTCTCAATATTAAAATAAGAAAATTAATATTTTAATCTTTAAAAAATATACTAGTAGTTAAAGTATTAAAATACTTTCACAATGTTTTCATTTGAAAACATGCATGCTTTTATGTGTCATATAGTAGGGCTGATTATGTAGTATATTATATGCAGAAATAGAGAAGTTATATTACCTACCCACATACATAAGCAAGAACGAAAATAAACATTACTTACCACTGAGATTTCTTATCATTAAATACTGGCTAATGTGACCGCACATAATACATAATTTGATAGAGTAACTGGGTTAATAAAAATATATAAAATGAAATACCAAATTTCTAAAGAATGGTTTTTAACAGTAATATTATAATTCATTCAGGAGTACTCTGGAGACATTCAAGTTCACTATGTTGATATGTAGGGGGTATAAATAATGGCTGGTCTTAGCAGATTAAAAATATGGTATTCTGCTATATGTATTTATGTGTAATTAGTTATATGTAATTAAAATAAGAATAGCAATATTTATTAAAGTTGCCATAAAATCTAGGGAATTTTTTAACAATTATGCTATAGGAGAATTTGACTTCTATATAAATAACTGCTCTGTGCACAATGGGGCAATGATGAAATGTTTGAATGGAAGAAAATGATAAGAGAACAATTTCTGTTCATTAAATTGCATGTTGTAAAATTGTTTTCCATGATTCTCTTACATTAACTGATGAAGGATAAAAGAGTATTAAATTTTCCCAGATGAATTATAAAGTTTACATTTGTTCATTTTAACTGGACAACAGAATATAAGGTATCTTATCTTGGGTAGCCTAAATATGCTAACTTTACCTCATCCTTGGCAAAAACATGCAGATGGAAGGTAAATGCAATTAAGGGAAAACTCATCCTAAGAATCCCTATTAAACCTGGAAGGGCTAAAATTTAATAAAGTAGAAATGAGACTTATGTGGATTGTAAAAATTCATGTCATATTAAAAACAAACATACAAACAAACAACAGATTCTCATTTATTTTCATTTAATTTTTTTAAGTTTTTGTGAAATTAATTGGTGTGACATTGGTTAGGAAAATTATATAGGTTTCAAGTGTACTATTCTGTAATACAGCATCTATATATCACATTGTGTGTTCACCACCCAGAGTCAGTTCTCCTTCCATCACCATATACGAGTATTTGACGCCCTCCTTATCCTCATCTAGCACCTTCCTCTCCCTTACCCTCTGGTAACCACTCAACTGTTGTCTGTGCCTGTGAGTTTTTGATTGTGTTGCTTTTAGTTTTATATTCCACATATGAGTGAAGTCATGGTTCTCGACTTTTTCTGTCAGACTTATTTCGCTTGGCATGATAATTTCAAGATCCATCCATGTTATTGCAAATGACAGTATTTTATTTTTTCCACCCTATGGCTGAGTAATATTATATATATATATATATATATATATATATACACACACACACACACACACACACACACACACACACACACACACACCACATCTTTATCCAGTCATCTGGGGAAGGGTACTTTGGTTGTTTCCATGTCTTGACCACTGCGAATAATGCTGTAATGAATATAGGGGTACAAATGTCTTTATGGATAAAAGTTTTCAGATTTTTGGGGTAGATACCCAGAAGAGGGATTGCTGCATTATATGATAATTCTCTTCTTAATTTTTTGACAAACTTCCAAACTGTCACCCATAGTGGCTGTACCAATTTACATTCCTACCAACAGTGTATAAGGGTTCCATTTTTCAACACTTGTTGTTGCTTGTCTTGTTGATAATAGCCATTCTAACATGCGTGAGGCAATATATCATTGTGGCTTTCATTTGCATTTCCTTAATACCTAGTGTACTTGAACATTTTTTTTTCATGTATTTGTTGGTGATTGGTTTGTCTTCTTGAGAGAAGTGTCTATTCAGGTCATCTGGCCATTTTTTAAATTGGATTCTTGTTTTTTTTGTTGTTGTTGAGTTTTATGTGTTCTTTACATATTTTGGAGATTAGCTCATTATCAGAGGTGTTGTTTGCAAATATCTTCTCCCATTCAGTTGGTTGCTTCTTTTGTTGATTGTTTCTTTTGCTGTGCAGAGCTTTTTAGTTTGATATAATCCCACTCATTTATTTTTGGTTTTACTTCCCTTGGTTTTGAGGTCAAATTCATAAAATCCTCTCTGAATCCAAGGTCTGTAAGTTTACTACCTATACTTTCTTCAATGCAGTTTATTGTTTCAGGTCTTATGTTTAGGTCTTTGATACATTTGGAGTTAATTTTGATATATGGTGACAGATACCAGTCTAGCTTCATTCTTTTGCACCTGACTTCCCAGTTTCCCCAGTACCATTTATTGAAGAGGCTTTCTTTTGTCCATTGTATGAATTGCCATTTGTCTATTGTGAGAATTAATAAACAGTTATTGCTTTGTGTTGCTGTGTTTTGGAGATTTATAAAACAATACCAAGAATGATAATACCAAGAGTGATAATTATAAAGAAACATTTCTTCAGTAAAACTGAGTAAACCTAAACATAACAGTTCTAATTATGTTCTGGTTTCAAAGTGGTATTTCATTTGATGAACACCAATTCAAATGTCAAAATAATTAAACGCAGCAACATGTTTAATATGTATTTTTTGAGCAGTGTAAAAGGGAGGGTAGTACTTTGTTAGTATTTAATAGAGCATTTTAAAAACCATGGGAACTAGTAAAAACGTATCTTCTCTCTCAGCACTGTCCACTTCTCCCTTTCCCCCTCATTTCTCATTTATCCACAATCTCTTTCCAAAAGCCTGTCAGAAATGCCTAAAATCTATGCCTGACCAACAGATATATGCATTTGAAAATAAGCTACCCCTGAATAGAAAATTGTTCTATTTCTTTGGTTTTATGTCCTTATGAAATCTTCACAAAGTAATACAGTGCCTTTTGAAATGTGTATTTTTAAAATGTCCTTCCTTTTATAAAAAAGACAAGGAACTGGGGACACGGGTTATTTTATATTGACACTGTTGGCGAGTTTCAGTCAATCCTGATATTGAAGATTGCTTTAGATTAAAAAAGAAAACTTGCAAAAACTTACAAAACAATGAGAGTTTTTCTCATTATCATGGTTAACATAATTGCTCGGTTTTTTTTTAAATACAAGTATATTTTTGAACAGTTCCATTTAAGATGTATTTGTTGTGTAACCATAACTGTGCACAGTTGTGGGATATGTCAGGATGACCTAACTGATGTTGAAGAGTTCTTACTAACATTTCCCTTGGCTAAGTAAGTAGTTTAACCTAAAATACTCTTGATGCTGATTGCAAAGATCTTGGCAGAATGATCATCAAAACACACACATACACCAACAGTCAGCTGCAATCCATCAGCTTGATAAAGAATACAATCTATTCACTTTTACAGGTTGTCTTGGTTCATAAGCACTGAGATGCAATCAGGAATCATTTCCAAGAAGTGTTTATTTAGTTTTGTGAACTACTGAACTTACAAGAAAGTTCATGAACTTTAAGAGTACACTTTTATGTTCAAAAGCATGTCATTTTTCAAAGCATTTGGATAAATATTCACTAAAAACGGGAGAGAACAGAACACTAGAAAGGACCAGTACCAGAGCCATGTTAGACTAGCTAGAATATTTCTGAGAAAAATCACACACCTGAGAAGATAAGAAACATTTGTAGCAGTTTTGTCTTGTCACAAATGCCTTATGAACATTATAGGTGCATGTCCTTTCATGATTTCAGTAATGCGTTTCATTGTCCTAACAGCAAGGGGAAAACAATAAATGCTTAAAATATCAGTTTCATTAAAGCTTTCAGTTATATCTTTCTGAAATACCTTTAATAGTGGGTCCAATAATATAATTGGAAGGACAATTAAGAATGGCAAACTTTTAATCTACATATTAGGTAAAAAAATAAAACTTTTTGATTTATAAAAATTATAAATAATTTACAAAAATGAAATTCCCCTTTCTTAAACTTTGAGCCACTGGTTGATATAGCATAAAAGAAAAAAGACTGAAAGCTGTGATGAAGTAAGCTCTAGTGAAATAAATAATCATAATATAATCAATAGCTAAAGTATTTGGCCCTGCCTTTCACTTCTATTAAATATTTTAATATTCAAAATAATATAAGAAAGGTAGATACTTAATTATCCCCTTTTTCAGATGGGGCAATATATGTGTAGGCACAGCTAGGAATACAGAAACAAAAATTAAAAATAATCTTCACTTTTAAACGAATACTTTTATTTTAGGTTTAGAAAAATATATTTTCCTTTAATGACTCTCAAACCTTTCTGAACCCCTATTTATCAACTGTAAAATGAAAATAAGAAGAATCTAGCATATGGACTTACTATGAAAATTAAATGAAATATAGATATATACAATATTTTATCATTTAATAGAACGGAACTTATTAATAGTAGTAGTATTGTATAATTTTGTTGTAAAACTTTCTTTTTGATCATGAAACTGAAAATATTAATCAAATTTTCCATGTTTTCTTAATTTTCAGGAAGCTCAAAGGGAACCTATATTTCAGTTTTAGTTGTTTTTTTCACTTATATCCAGTGTCTCTTCTCTTGTATAAATATCTTCAACTATCACTGTTATCTCATTCTTGTTATTTATCATTTATTCTCTTTATGATTTCATGCTTTTATTAATCTCATGTCTCATTATAGGGCAACCTCACATTGCGTGTGGAAATGCGCCCATGTATCACTAAGAATTTTCTTTTGACTGCTGAAATTAAAGACATAATTATAATGAGTTAAAGAAACAAACACAGAAAACCCAGGAGTTTGTTTCCTCTCTCACCTAAATGAAGTGGAGGGACAGATTGTCCAGGACTAACATAGCTACTCTATCACATCATCAGGTCACAGGCTTCTTCATTGTATCTGTTTCATCATTGTTATCTGGGCTTTCTCTCCAGAAGGTTAAATAGTATATAATGGAGTAGCTGACCTCCATCCTGAAGGTGAAGTGGTTGTAAGTGCAGAAGGGGAAGGAGGAGATCAGGGGCAAAGGGGCAATTCCTGGGAGCCCAATCAGCCTCCTTTCCAGAGAAAGCCTGGAAATTACTTCAAAGTTTTTTTCTTCTGCTTCGTTTTCAATAGTTATCTATGGTTGAAAATAAATTTGAAAAGGAAACACTTTTGCTAAATACATTGACACCTCATACAAATTCATGGTTTTGTTACCGAGAAAAAAAGCAAAAATGAATAGTGCTTAGGCCACTAGATGTTCTGTGAACGCGGAGCAGAAATGACAGAGAGGAACTTTGCCTAAAAGCAAAACCTGTGCAAGACAGACAGCTTTCCTATAAAAAGACTCATGAAACTGTTCTGCTCAGGAGAATTCCATAAAAAATTGCAAGAGATATGCTTCTCACATTATTCCTGGTTTAATTTATTACTTGGGAGAGTTGAGCAACATGTGGTACTCAGGAATTTAAGAAGGAACATTGTGGGCAGGCCGAGTGACTCATTGGTTGAGTTGGCTTGTTGTGCAAGCTCTAAGCAGCAGTGCCACCGGTTCGGATCCCACATGGGCCACTGTCGCTGCGCCCTCTAGAGCTAAGATGGTGAACAACAGCTCAACCTGGAGCTGGGCTGCTGTGAGTCGCTGGCGAAGGCGTAGGCTGCAGTGCGGCTGCAGTGGGCTGCCGTAAAGCTACTGTGAGCGGCTGGCAGCTGGCGTGCACTTTCGTGAGCCGCCGTGAGCGGCTGTCCAATGGTTGGAGACTGATCTGCCTCACCCGGGAAGAACACAATGATCATAATACCAACATGGGCCAGTGAAGTGATGTCCTCCACAACTAGACTGAAGAACAAAAGGACAGCAACTTTTCTGTCCCCCTTCACCTATTCCTCAATGATATTCTCTCCCCCAATTCCCCAATAAAATCTTAAAAAAAAAGTAACATTGTGTATGTATGTATCTGAGTAAAGGTGGCCATGTAACTGGTGATATTATTTTGAGATTAAGTGATCAGCAAAACATGAATTTTGTGTATTCTGGGTCCATTTCTTAAATTTTACTTTGTGAATTCTGGATTTGTTCAACTATATTGGATGTTTGCATTTTAAATGGAGCCATATTGCAGAACATATGCTGAGAATTCAGATGCCCTACGCCCTTTGGTCCACACATTCTGATTAACTGCTGTTCATTTGGATATTCTATATCAGCTGGTGACAAAAGAATGTTCTAGCACTTTTGCAGTTCATTACATTTTAAGTTGTTTGATCAATCAATCACTTGCTATTCTTAACAGATTTGAAATCTGAAAAACCATCTCCTTATCAAGAAAATGGATTTGATTTTATAAATTCCAGTTAAGCGTTTCAGATAAACTTTCCAGATAAACATTCTTTGCAGCCTTTAAATCTCATGACAATAGATCTATTCATCAATCTATCACCAGACAATAATTTTTATAGTTGTTATAGTAAATGTGACAATTATGAGTAATCTGTTATTTAAGAGTTATTATAGTTGTCACTGAAGGAATGAAGTGATACTGCACTTCCTGTCTTCATAGAAAGAGTATGAGAATGCTAATAGACCTGTGTTTTTCTATCTACTGCTCATTCCTTCGTTCATGCATTCATTTAGTGACTCCAATGTTCTGGCTGATCTTCTATACTGTGAGGATTTAACAGTGAATAAGAGAGATGAGTATTATGCTCCACAGGACTTATATTCTAGCTGTAGGGACAGCGTGCAGAACAAGGAAGCACATATTTAGGCGAGGTAATTTGAATTGATGACAAGTGCCATGAGTAAATATCACCAAATCCACATAGAATGCGTTAGGTTAGGGGTTTCAGGAAAGGCCCCCTAAGAGGTTTGCATTTGGCATATTTGATGTCAAAGGAGAAGCTACATATAAACGTTAGGAGGAGGAGTGTTCTGGGCAGAGAAAATAGGATAGAAAGGCCTTGAGGATGGAAACAATTTGACAGCTTTGATGAGCAAACACAAGACTAGGTTGGCTGCAGGTGCATGAGTAAGCAGGTGAGAACAGAATGGGGGCTTGATAAGGCTCATGACTATTTAAGTAAACATGGAACTTACTGAAGAATGTTAGCATGGGGTGGATATAAACTGATTTATATTTTGGCTGTTTATGATTAGTAACTTCAAATATTAGTTTTTGAGTTGTGAAGGGAGTAGGTGCACAGCTCAGCCAATGGTTAGGTAGCGGGCTTAAGGTCGCAGATGAACTCCTAGAGGGAGGAGTCTGTAGATCAGGCTAAGATCATCATTGCTGGATAGAAAGTGGAATTTTCCATGGCTGAATAGATACATGTTGGCGTTAAATGTAGGAAATGCTGTCACAGAGGAGCATGGCTCTTGAAAAGAGGTGAGTGCAATTAGGAACTGGGAATGCCTTACCAAGAACCCCCACCCCCTAAGATTTACCTTTCTGAGCATATCCCTTTGTACTATATATTTAAAAATCTAATTTGCATCATTTAACAGTATTTTCCATCCTTTGGAGTAATTAATTTTTACTCAATCAGATAGCCAATACAGCTCAATATATCTAATAGTGGTATAAGACGAAAAGCTGTAAAAAAATAAGTATGACTTGCCTCATGTTTATTAACCACCGTTGGGGGAGGAGTAGCATCCTATTTATGCAGTGTTTTCAGAAGTTGAAGTGAGACACAGTAAGGGAGGTGAGACGTGGGCACATAAAAGGCCTGGGCAGGAATAAAAAAAGCACTTGAGGCTGAGGCAGATTCTGAGTGGACAGCTCAAGGACATCTGATAAAACCTACTCTTTCCCTAGGCTGGTTTTATGAGAAAGGAGCCAGTGCATTCCAGGTGCAGTATCAGTGTCATTTCGTCAGTGCCCATCATGCTATTCTGCATTCATTTAAAAAATAGTGATTGTATTAGGCAGTGGGATAGGTATTGAGATAGAGAGAAAAATAGGATTAAGACCCTGATCTCATGAAGCTCATGTGCTTCTGGGAAACTAAACCAAGAAGGTCACTTTTATAATCACATGTGAATACATGCACTAATAGAAGAGAATAGATGAAATTCTCCAATTAGAGCCTAGAGAAAAAACATTTATGTTGGCTGAAACAGAACAAAGAAAACTTCATATGATGTGTTTTGGTAAATAACTAAGGAATTACCAACTGATAGATGGAAGGAAGGTCATTACCTCCAAAGGGAACAGCATGTGCAAAGGGACTAGCCACTGGAGCACATGTCATGTGTAAAGAAATTAAATGGAATTGGTACGGACGAGATATATGGTGAAATGTATGACGATGAAAAGGTTAGTGAAGAATAACTCAAGAATCAACTGGAATTCCAGACTAAAGATTCCAGAATTTAGTCCAAATGATATGAACAAAGTGGAAAGAATTTAGCAGCAAGTCCATATCTATTTTAGAAAGAAGAAAGGTCACTTTAAGTGAAATGTGCTGGACATTAAAGCCTTGAGAGAAATGTGTTTGAAAAACACAACTGATAATAAAAACTCATTTAACTGAATAAGACTACAAGGTAATATTGTCTTGTCCAGCATGTTGTTTTGCCTCTTTTACCTTCCATATACTCACTGGCTCGTTGTGAAGGAAAAATGAAATAATACCAGTGCCTGTCACATAAGCGACCAATAAGTTGTCTAACGGTGCCCCACTTTAAATTTCCTTATTATTATTGGGCAGTCATCTATGTCTGATATCTATATCTATATCTAAATCTATATCTATATCTATATCTATATATCTAATCATCTATATCTAGATCTTATTTCTCTGTATTATTATTCTATATTATCATGGAAAGTTTATTTGGATCAATGACAAGTGACATTAGTAAAAATCACCAAATCCACATAGATTGCTTTAGATTAGGGTTTCAGGAAAGGCCTCCTATGAGGTTTGCATTTGAGAGATTTGATGTGAAAGGAGAAGCTACATATAAACGTTAGGAGGAGGAGTGTTACTGGCAGAGAAACTAAGCCATGATGATGCAAAAGATAGATATAGATATAGGTATCTATATTTAGGTCTAGATGTAGCTCTAGATCTATCTTTTGCATTATCATGGCTTATTTTTCAGCTCCCTCAGATCATTGTCAGGTAATCAGGTTTTCTTTGTCTTCTAACTTCTTTCACCAGTAAAATAAAATGCATTCATTTGTTTTTCTGAAGGCATATGTCTTAACCGTCATAAGTCCTTTGACTTTTTCCATCCTGTGAGACTTATACAATAAACCCCCCCCCCAAAAAAAAAAACCCACTAAAAACTTGTTCCTTAAAGCCTGTTTAAATATACCTCCTGGAATCATAGTGGCTTTGCCTAACCCCCGCCAACGTTCTGCTTTTGAAATCTCAGCTCTATTAGTTCCTGGTAAATTTTGTGCAGATTACGTCAAGCAGTTCTCTTGGGTGCACAAGAATCAAATAAAGAAGCTCAGCCACCCATGTCAATTCCTCTGCTTTGCACAACTCAGAATCTTTCCTAATTAGCAAGATGTCAGGGTGGTTCAATTCCCATGTCACGGCCAGGTTGTCTACCGTGGCTACAAAGAAACAGTTCCTAGATGAGTGTCTGATCACTTTGACTTTTGCTATATAATAAATAATAGTTCCCTTTAATCTGATCAATTTTCTTCATTGGTGTCTAATTATTTATATTTCTCACTTTTTTTTTTTACCTGAAAGCTGATAGAGAGCAAATCTGTTTTTACTATGTGTTTCCAAATATATACTTTGTAAGTGTGACTAAGTAGTACTTTAAAAAAAAATGTTTTGTCTTTTCCTTGCCTTCCCCACCTCTCCCATATAATCATATATTCACTCTCTCTGGTTAGCCTAAGCTAGCCATTGCATCGGAAGCACATTTTATGCCAGGAAGGTTCCGTTGTGAGCACTGCTCCAGTATGTAGACTTTGGAAAAGGTCGCTGTTCAGGGTGATTTATTACCAACAATTTTGTTCCTGATGAATTAAGAGAGTAAACGAGCAATGTCAGGCAGCTGGCTCTTCTGGTTATACCCTTCATTTCCTTCATGGTGTGTGTGTTGAGTTCAGGCACGGTTGCTGGGGAGAGAGCCATCTAGACCCTGAGTTTAGGGGAGGATATGCCATTGTGATAATCTGATTTATGCTAAGAAGCACAGATGTGGTCTTCTTCCTTATTTCTGGCATACCTAACACCCTTGGATTTTCCTAAGTGATGAGAGCAATAAAGGTGTCTTTATTGTGTTAGTGAGGCGACTTTTGGCAAGCGCCTAGGCAACCTAAGGATGGGGGCTGATTGCCAGAGAAGGCAACAACTGGATTAGGGGGTTGGAATTTTTATTTCCCATCCCCCTGACCTCTGGAGAGGGAAAAGGGGCTGGAGTGTGAATTAATCGCAAATGACTAATGATTAATAAATTATGCCTTTGTAATGAAACCTCCATAAAAACCTGAAAGGACATGGTTTAGAGCATCTGGGTTGGTGAACAGGTGGAGATTGGGGATGATGGCAGACGCTGAGAGAGCAATGAAGCCCTGTGCCCCTTCCCCACACCTTACCCTTGCAGCTCTTCCATCTGGCTGTTCCTGACTTATATCCTTTTATAATAACTTGGTGATCTAGTAAGTAAAATATTTCTCTGAGTTCTGTGAGCTGCTCTAGCAAATTACCCAAGGAAGGGGGTCATTGGAACCTGGTGAGTCAGAAGCACAGGTGACAACCTGGACTCTTGACTGGTTTCTGAAGGTGGGGGACAGGGAGTCTTATGGGATTCAACTCTTAACCTGTGGAATTTGACACTATCTCCAGGTCAGTAGTGCCAGAATTGCGTTGAATTGTGGGATGCCCAGCCGGTGTCAGTGAATTGCTTAGATCTGTGGGAAAATCCCACACCCCACCCTGGAGTTGGCACCAAAATCATTTCATACACTCAGGGTGGTCATCAGCAGTAGGACAGGCAATAGGAAACTGTGCTCTCTGACATCAGCCTTTCTGCCCTGATGGGCTGAGAAAGAGGAGAGACTGCAGGCTTGCCCATGGAGGGTATTTCCAGAGCTCACCAGCAAGGTTCCACTTGATAGTGACAATTGTTGAACTTGACTAGAGACGGTGCTCCCCAAAAATAGCAAGTCAAGAAACACACCATCCCCATCCTATGTTCCCTGAAATGGCTGACTGCAAAGAAATACTCCTCCCACTATGACTTAACTAAGACTCAATAGGTAACCCATTTTACCTCCAACAAGGCCAGATTAATAAAATAATGAAATGATTTCTAATTCTAAATATTTTACACAAGCAGGAATCAGGGAAATGTTTTAGTTTCCTGAAAGAGATTGGAAGATTTTTAGGACTACATATAACATTTCCTAGAATTTCCAAGAATTTCTAGAATTCTATGTAACAAAATAATAAGAGAATCAGCTGATTTTATAATATACTTACAACACTATTTACTCACCTAAGTTATTTCTGAGCTCTGTAATTTGTCCTTGATCTGTGGACATGCTCTTCATGATTCATATTTATGAGTACTGTTTTTAATGTAAAACCCAATAGCAATGCTAAACAACCTATTTTGCAGTGTGTTAAACTCTGCAGAGTGAATATATATTTAAAACAGTCCAATCCTGACAAACAAACACTGTCAAGGTACAAATGTCAGACATGAAATAATTCATGCTGGTGATTATTTAGAAGAGCTGGAAATAGAACATGGTTGTCACAGGAATTTGTCAGAAGAAGCTTAATTTTTACTAGAGTACATAGAAATATGAACTATCTTAGAACACTTAAAATCTTCACAGGCAAAGGAACCAACGTGTGGTCAAAAGGAAGGCAGGGTCCGATTGCAGGGGCTGGGATAAGTCGTGTTGGGGGAAAGAAAGGGCTCCTACAGAGTCCTTCAGAAACATTAGAAAATGTGTGTATGGGGGTCTGGAAATGACTTAATGAAGAGTAAAAGAAGATAATAATAGAAGAGGAAGACATGTTCGTAACAGCAAAATGAAACCCGCTAGAGAATATTTGTAAAAGGTGGCATACATACAAGGTGTAAACCCACTAAATTGCAAATTTCACTGTCAGACGTGGCTATGTTTGTAAATTAATGCGAGGCAAAGAAAATTTGAAAATAGACAAAGACCTCTCCCGCACATGGCCCACTCTCACTGAGGGGGTACAGAAAGCCAGGAGGCACCAATAACACAGCTCAAGCTCTGATCTTTCTGAAGATGATTTTTTTCTCTACCTATTAATCTTTCTTAGACATATGCACCTGGAGAGGAAAAATGTTTTTTCTTCTATCACAAAGGAAGCAAGCCTTTGACATCCCATCTTTGTTATTCACAATGTGGACTCCTATAATGTACAGAGAATTCTCTCTGAAGTCCATAAACAAAAGAATGCCTTGAGGTACACAAGTTATCTGTTTAACTAAGAGAGCTTTCTTCTCCTCTTCTGTTCTGATTTAAAGAGTTTCAATATGCCACAAAATACGATCTAATCATTGCAACCATTGAGTGAGCATTCCCACTGAGATTTTAGGAAAGGAAACGAGCACCACACAATTTTACATTAATAAAAGCCCCAAAAGCACACTGCAAATTGCCTAATGATTATTTGTTTATTTGTTTCTCTTTAAAAATATCAAAATAAATTAAATTTTCAGTGAAAAATACTCACCATTGTCTGTTTATAGTTATTTGTCTATGTACATATTTTATATGATGTAGAACAAGTATGTTATTCAAAAAAATTGAATTAAACTGCGAAAGTAATTTTCTATATCAAAGGTATACTTTTTCTCCAAACATGGAAAGAAATTTTAACTTGTGACAAAGGTACACTTTTATTGTTTTCCTATGATAAAACTCTTGGCAAGTCCCTGATTTTGTCCTCTGTGAACCTTACCCATTCCTGTTTTTTTACTTCACCTTGTGACCTTTGGGAGATCTTCAGTTACAGACACTTACTTCTTCTTTTGCCTGCAGTTCTTTTTGAGAATCACAAATGTCCTTGGGAAATCATTCTCTTTTCTCTCTCTCCCTCTCCCTCTCTCTCTCTCTCTCTCTCTCTCTCTCTCTCTCTCTCTCTCTCTCTCTTTCATTCTGTGTCTCTCTAAAATTAGGGGAAGCTAATCTTACAGAAATGTATAGCATTTTCAGAAGATGAGAGTAAAAACAATGTCCAACATGGTCTCTAGAACACAGGCTTTTATATGTATAAAATGAATATTTGGATTAAATGATACTGCTGTTTTTGATTTTTAATTTCTATGACTTGTGGCTTTTAACGCACATCTGAAACTTGGATGGCCCAAGTGCCTCTTCAGTACATATGCCATCCTGCGTGTAACTCCCCCCCCCAAAAAAGTAGCCAAAGGTGATGGGAGTTGAATGGAAGCTTCCAGAATCAATGAGCACCTTTCTTATTTTCCTAAAACACTGTTGTACCAAATGTAGTATTCTGAAATGGAGGTAACACTTCAGACTGAGACATTTCCATGCGGAACCCAAATATCAAGCTTGCTTACTACATATCCCAGCTTCTTCAGGTGATCGTGAACGCTTGAATGATGGATGTTCAATGTTTCTATAATCTCTTGTGTTGTGTAATGTGGGTTTGACTTGATCAATGACTTTATTTTGTCGTCATCAACCTCGGTGGACCTCCCTGACCGAGGAACATCGTTGAGATCAAAATCACCAACACGGAATTTCGTGAACCATAGTTGGCACTGACGTTCTTGTAGAGCATTGTCACCGTAAATGTTATGCAAATTTTCACAAGCTAAATGCACGTTCTTCCCTTTATGGAAGTAAAACAGTAAAATATGGCAAAAGTGCACAGTTTGGTCTTCCATCTTCAACTTGTAAAATCTCCAAAATCATTTTTTTTAGACTGAAGCCAGAATTGTCAAATGACATAGCAATAACATAGATGCAAATGACCCTAGTACTTCCAAAAATGAACTAGTGCCATCTGTTGCAAACATGCACCATAACTTTTCCGAAGACCCAATAGAGTCGCACAATTGTATGCCTCACTAAGATAGAAAATAAGAGATTCAATATTAACTAATTTTAAAAGACCCTTGATGAAAATATTAACCTCTGTGAAATACATGTTCTAAGATTCACTTATATATGGTGCTTTGCATATACTTTGCTTAATTTTTAGTAGGCAGATTCTTAAATGAATTTAATAATATGTCACCATCATTTTTTGATAGCAGAGATTCTTTAAGTCAGTTCAACATAAACTTTAAATGAAATTTAAATTTCAATATGTTTTAAAAGTTATAGCAATATGGAATCAATGCAATAAATTATGACTAAAGGAGTGGTATTATATTAGGGTATGGCAGTGAGTAATGCAGTGAACCCTACTCCCAACAGAACAACCTTTTACACTGGAGAAAATATAAATACCATCATTTAAAATTTCTCAAAATTGTTTTATGGGTATAAATCAAATAGAAAAATACTCATTCAAAAAAGCCTACTAAATCTCATTAAGAATAACAGGAGACTGTGGCATTTGAACCATGGCTTACTCTGTTTTTCCCCTCCCAGTTTCATGTATAAAATGCCTGATGACCAAGAAAAAAAGAAAGACTCAATTTACTAAAATCAGTAATGAAAGAGGGCACATAACTATAGCCCTTACAGAAATTAAATAATATAAGAGAATACTATGAACATCTGTGTCAAGAAATTCTATAACTTAGAAAATGTGTTCTTGTTGGACTTTGTTCACATTTTCTAGGCAAAATCATAAGACGCCATTACTTAGGCATTCTGGGTTGTGTTGGGAGCTGTTTGGTCAGAGGTGAGGTAAGGGTAATGAACCATTTCTTCAGGTCTTGAGGAAAGTAGATGAAAACAGGAAATGAAGTCATTCCTGTATTGTGTTTTGCTATATATGTGGTCCCACCAAGTAAAGCTGTGGATTTCTCTTCCCCATGTGAGGAGAAATAGAAGTTGCTGATAAGTGGATACGTGGGGTTCATCTTTAGAATCACATAAGAGAAGAAGCCCTTTGATGACTGACCCCTGCCTTAAATATCTGTAAGGAAGATAACCAGTGAGTAAAGAGAGTGTACTGCCCTAGGAGACAGCACATATCTCTGCCTCTCTCTCTCTCTCTCTCTCTCTCTCTCTCTCTCTCTACACACACACACACACACACACACACACACACACACACACACACGAGTCTCACTTTATTTTTGTTTTGTATAACTCAAGGGATATTATAGTTTTCTGAAACCAATTCTTGAACCCAGAAGGATCTATGGAACCCACCTTTAGAATCCATGCTTTGTATACTGAAGAGGTAGGATAACCTAACAATCCAGAGATATAGAAGGGTTGTAGTTCCTTGGCTTAGTTTGGCCCAATTTAAGAGGTTTTGGGGGTAGAGGGGGGTGCGGTATTATAGCCTGCAAGTAACTGGCCAATGAATTAAATGGGTGGTAAGAAGTAGGTGGGCATTGTAGATGAGCACATTGGAAAGTGGGCCATGGATGGCATATGTAGGCTAGGAGAGGAGAAGGAACAGTCAATCGGGATTAGAACCTATTGGCCATTTGTTAATAGTTATTAATCATAGCTGTTAATTTGTTTAACTTCTCCAGGAATTTGGGAAATATTATCTACACCATGTTTTTGTCATGAATCTTAAATAAAATTATGTATGTATAGCAGGTACTTTTTTGTTTTGTGGGGAAAAAAAAAGCCTTGAAATTAAAGAATAGAAGCATAAATGCAAGGACTTAAGGTTCATCCAGAGAGGTACAGGGGAGAGTTACAGCCTAGTTCCTGAGATTAGATAAAGAGAGAAAATAAAAACACAGTGATCAAAAGAGAAGTTGGGGTAATGGATTTGGAGGTACTGACTGCAAGATTGTCTGTTAGGATGGATCTTCTGAGACAGTGGCTCCATCCATGTGTCATGAAAGGGTAAGTGCTTGGATTTTCCTGAATCTGAAGAGGATCCCACAGGAGAGGGTGCTTTTCACCCCACACCTACCATGAGCTGAGCTGTTCAGCAGTTAAACCCCATGAAACTCTGATCATCACTGATGGGCTGACTGTGGCTTCCTGATATTCATTTTTCAAGGATAAGAATGAATCCATTACCTGCAGCCTGTGACTCTAATGACACCAAGTTTGTTTCTTTCTGCTTTATTTACCTTAATATCGAAAACACACAGGGATTTGGAAGGGGTTCTGAGAAGAGCAGATTTGATTAATGGGATCAACTCACTGAGTTATGAAGAAAGATTGCAGGAACTGAAAATGTATTGTTTAGTTAAGCATCAGTTGCAGAAGATGTAATAGTCTCCAGGTACTTGAAAGAAGAAAATAATATGTTGTCCTTCATATGCAAATTTCAAGCTACTAGCCCATCAGTAGAACTTGTGCATTAAGTTCTTTTTTCTCTGTGGTGAGAATAGCTTTTAACAATTTAAAGCACGCACCTTCATTTGATCCCTCTTGTGACCAGTTGGACTCCTGTAATAGGCCAGGATCAATGAGGTGCTTGTCAATGGGGAAAAGGCTAAGCTGTATAACTTTAATAGAGGCTGAATCTTACAAAAGGTTTGTGTGTTTGTTTGTTTGTTTTCTTCTCCCCACACCAACCAGCAAGGTATCCAATGCTTTGATTCAGTTCTGGTACTGTGTACCTGGAATTAGCATCGGATCCCATAGGTTAAAGCGGCTCATTCCTTTAAGACTGCCCTCACTTCATATGCCAGTCCCAAGTCCCAAGCCACACATACTTCTGACCAACTGGCTATTAATCAGGAGGTTCCCATGACCCCCTCTTCAGATTTGATGATTTGGTGGAACAGCTCTTAGAACTCAGGAAAACACTTTAGTTATATTTACTGGTTTATTATAAAGGATACAATTCAGAAACAGCCAAAATGGAAGAGATGCATAGGTCTAGCAAAGGGAGTTCGTTGGCAGGGCTCTTCCATGCTCTCTCTGGGCATGTTACCATCCCAATACCTCTCTGTGTCCCTCAATTTAGAAGCTGTCCAAACCCTGTCTTTTAGGGATGTTTATGGAGATTTCAGTAGCCATCAGTGTTTAACTCAATCGCCAGTTCTTCTCCCCTGTCAAAGGATGGAGTGTAAGGCTGAAATTACAAAACTTTGAATCAAGGTGTGGTCTTTCTAGGGACCAGCCCCCATTCTGAAGCTAGAGTTATCTAGGGAACCAAGAATCACCTCATTAGAACAAAAGGCTCTCCTATCACCTCTATCACTTAGAAAATGCTGAGGGTTTTGGAGTTCTGTGTTATGGACTGGGACAAGGACAAGATATCTTTCTATGATACCATGGATCACCCCCTCTTTGTTTGTTTGCTTATTTATCTTTGTTTTCCCAAGCATCCCTTATAGGAAAATGATCCTAACAGTCAAAAGATGCTAGCATATTACTAGAGTCCCATTCAGTCATTAACAGTCTAGTGCATTATCCTGTTGTATGAACATGTTTTCCAGGGTGAGGCGTTCAGGTCTGCAGGCTTCCATTAGCTCTTCTCAGGTTCCAAAAGAAAAACTGGTCTCACCGTTTCAGGCATCTGATATATGCTAAGTCCTCACTTAATGTCATTGATAAGTTCTGTGACTTTAAGCAAAATTAGGTAACACAAACCGATTTTACCAGAGGCTCAGTGATAAAAACAACAGTTAAGTCCCTAAGGCATCTCATCTGTATTATAACAAAACAACATTGAATGAGGAGGACCTGCTCTAATTTAGCTAAGACACAATATCATCTCTTGCTTTGAGCCAGTTTCCAGGTATTAATGTTGTTAAAGAAGAAAAATCAACTGAGTAAATTTGAATATTTAATTGGCTTTATTAAGCTCATGAACCTGGCAGCATCTCATCTAGCAACTAGAAGAGAGCTCCCAGGGGTTGTACAAAATGGAAGGTTTTATTGGAAGAAGAGTGGGGCAATGGAGCTATTATTAGCAAAAGAAAAGGTTATTTTTAGGCCAGGACATCATATTTTTGGGGGAAGGGAAGGCAAGGGCTTCATCATGCAGAGGTTTTATCATCACCTCTTCTTTCTGTAGGGGATAGAGAAGGCCTCTGTGACAGATGACCTTTTTAGTGTTGACCAGAAAATTCCACACTGGTTGATTAAGATTACATTTCTGGTGAAGGTCCAAACCACAATTAGGTTATGGGCTTTTGCACAAGTGATGTCATTTGGGGAATGTGGTTTTCTATTTAACAATGTAATGTTGAATTTCCCTCATTTCATAACCCATTTACTCATTCCTTTACCCTCTGCTACTATTCCTCCTCTCCATTTAAGCCCAAACTTTTCCTTTTTGGGAAGGGACATTAGATTATGGGCAACAGTGCTAATCTAGTAAGTTTTGTTTCTCATTCACTCCCATTCACATGTGGTAGGGTTACAGAGGTATAGGACAATTGGGCTATTTTTACCACTAGGGTATATAACTTCATTCACTGTTAACCCCAATTTTGCCAAATGGAGTGTAGTCACAGCCTGTTTTGTCAGGTCCTTAGGAATTCTGACATAAAGGTTTTAAAACATAGTTACAGTTTCTTGCTTAAGGATTATCCTTGCTTCCAACACTTACCATTTCAGCCCTGGTCCTGATACCACTGTGTATGGTTGCAAAAGCAAGTTGAGGTGATATGGGAAGGAAAAAAAAATAATAATCACACCAGCATCTTCTCTGATTGGGAAAGATTACACAGTCACACCAGTATCCTTCATCCACTGTTCCATGGAGTCACCAGAAAAACAGAGTAACCTTCCTAGTGGGGACACACCTTTAACTGCTGCCATGTTGAATGTGAGCACACATTCATGAAGGCGGGTAAGCAAGCCCTCATGCCTATATCCAGCCCCATTTTAGAAAATCAGTGTTTCAATTGCCTGTTCCAATTATCTATCAAACCACTATCCTGGGGAAGATAACTCTCTGCCCATTGTTGGATACCGTGTACTATAAATTTTCTTTCTTGGTCTGAAAAAATGTAACTCAGTGATTCAAATTGGCGCAGTATCTTCTGTCTCTGTGCTTTTATGGTATTCAGCATTTGAATCTATAATCAGGTCAGTAAAAGATAGTCCAGAGCCAGTGTCAATTTCTGTGAGGACCTATTTGTAGCCACTTGGGGCTACAGGTGTCAATCTGACCTGCCAGCTGTCCCCCCAGGGAATCTGTCAGTCCACCATCTGCAGTCCCTGTCTCTTTTTGCTAGCGACAGAACAGTTATTGTCACTGTGTCTCCTAGGGTACAAAGGGGACGTGTATAGATTCAGCCCATCTCTGCATTGCTGCAGGCTTCCCAGTGTCTACTTATTTGATGGGTCCATGTAGCCACCACAGATGAGCACACCACTCATGAATATCAATCACTTTCCAATCCTGGAAGGGGATTTTTCTGCTAGGCACCGACATTCCCATTTTAATGCACCCTTCAGTTTCCCATGGTGGCTTCCATAGGACTGTGTCCCGCATGGAAATATCTTTAATAAGCCCCTTTTCCACTGCTCTTTTGCCTGGCTGTATTACCAGCACCAATGAGTTAGTAAAAACCAAAACATTGTGGCAGGCAGCAAGCAGTTCAACCCACTGAGCTGATTTGGTTTTACCTTCCTCGATCAAAAGGTTGTGGCCTTGCAAACAGCATGCTGTCTGTTCACCTTGAAACTACCATCCATAAACCAAGCAGCTCTTTGTTGGTCAGCTGGTTGTTGTTTATAGGGTACTGTCAAAGTGAAGATAGAATCCAGCAGCTCTTCATGCAATTACAACGTCTGCCCCGGAGGAAGAAAGAAGATACTTATGGGTGTATCTTCCTGGATTGCCCCAGTATAAAGATCTCATAGATACCATTTTAATTTTATTATAACTTCTCAGGGCTCAGCCCTTTATATTAGATATTTATTTGACATTACTTGAGACATTATGGGTGTTTCAGGTTTCAAGATTATTTTGTGTCCTTCGGTTATAGGGGCAATTGTAACAAACATCTGGTAGCAAGCTAATAGCTGCCCTCAAATGGACATACCTGAAGTCCCAGTAGTAATCGCTGGGAGGCACTTTCGGGCTACTGACATAAACCCTAGAGTACGATCCACACAGGGCTACCACACAGAGAATCTATCTATACCAGCACTCCAGCTATACACCCCATTCTATAAGGTTGGGGCTTATGCAATCTCATTGGTTCCCATGTAAATGTCCAATTAATATCACTGGAAGGGAAGATTTATATGCTTTAGGATTTGCAATAGTAGGCAGGGGAAATGTCCTCAGCTGGACACAGTTTCCATCCTAATAATATATTCATGCACAAGAGATGCAGCTACTTCAAATAAAGCCTGTTCAAACATACCAATTATCCTCCAAACTTTCACCTTAATTATAGCAACCCTTACATTGCTAGCTGTAGCATCCATTGGGACTTCATTAAAAGGCTTTGGTTTTCTAATGCTAGGTATTAATAGAACAGGCACTACCCAATCAGATATAATATCCATTCTCATAAAATATTCAAGTAAAGGAGACATACCTCTTCATATAAAGTCTGTTTAAATATTCTAATTTTCATCCAAACGTCCACCTTTTCCCATCAACTCTACCATTTCTATATTCTCTAAATCTCATTGACGCCCATAGCAGGACATCACCAGTGGGTTTTGATACCACAGTACATATGGCTCCTATGTCAGGTAATCCCAGAAACTTGTTTTCTCCACCCTCTGACCATATGGAATCACGTACAGTAGGCTTTGGGTCTTCGGCAGGGTTATGAGCTGAGGGGCCTCGGTCCTTTTGTCCATCTTTATCTTGATTAATCTGCCTACTTATGGCACCCAGTGTTTCCAGGCCCAATTTCTCATTGACATACCTGCGTTCTCGTTTTTTACATTACTCCAAATGAGGGCAAATAGAGTGAACTTGTTTGGAGCCCTTTAACATAGGAGATCGGCAGGGGCTTGCTTTCTACCCAGCCTTCAATAGCGGTGTATTAAGACCTGTGTTTCGGTGTTGATGTCCATTTTATTCATCCCATTTTTAAATAACTATCTAAAGATTTCCACACTGCTAAGACAAGTTCTTTGGCTCTCCCCTTTGCCTCTCCTTAGTCTCTTGTTAATTAAGCTAATGGTTTTTCAGTTCCTTGAGGCACATTAAAGGAAGCTGAGAGGGGGAATTAGATAAGGCTTTTGAACTGTTGCTCGATTTGATAGCAAGAAGGTTACATGGGATGCCCTTGCAAAGGGGTCATATTAGTCATAAAATTTACTAAAACGTTGGTAACGGCCATATCCAGAGGTTGAATAACCAAATTATCATAAAGCCAGACCCACATGGCTTGCATATGAAGCCTATCAGCTGCTTCATCCGGGTCTTCCACTGGACATTTATAGAAGGAGTTGGACAGTCCCCTCCTCAGGGTAAACGGTGCCTACAGTAGTTTTTATTTAGTACATCAGCCTGGCTCTTTCCTCGGGAGTTGCCTGCTGTGTGTTTGGATCATTCCATAGGGAGCTGTGGATCCTGTATCAACCCCAACATCCTTATGCATGCTGCAGCACTTACAAGTGAAGATACTGCCCCTGAATTAGTCCCTCTCATAATCCATTCTATTGAAGATTCTTCAGGAAGCTGATGATACTGATCTGCACAATGAGACATCTCCTTCACACCACATGCTCTGGTGTCGGTTTCTTGTTTATGCTTTCCCTGACACTGACTACCTTCTTGGTGACCAGAGGTTCTTGAGTTACTTTCTGTTGTCCTGGCATAATTTTTCTTTTTGGGGTATCTTTGAGGTTAGTGGCTGAAACTCAGACTGGCTGAAATCTGCACTTGCTCTGGCATCAAGGACCAACTCAGTGTTACCTCTCATGTTAGCTATTACAGATACTGATAACCAAGGGACTGCATGTGTGGCATGCTGTTTATTATCTTTCATCCCTTAGGTATCCAATGAGTCAAGTCCTCTGGAAGTCAGATCCACCACCATTTCTAAATTCCATTGGTAACTTTTACCTTTAGTAACTGCAGTGCAGCTAAAGTTTCACACCATGGGTGTCCAGGTAGCTCTCCAAGGATAGAAGATTCCTCATCCCCCAACCTTTGGTTTCTTTTCACAAGTCACATGTTTCCGTGAGCCATTGCCATTCTAGCAAATTCCATGTGTTTTGACAGTGAAAGTTAGGCTTTTTTCCTTCCTGAAACTGAATGTGTGATATCTTTTCCCACACCACTTCTCCAGTACTACAGACATTGACTGGGCATCCCACAATTCATCTCAGTGCTGACCCTGTCTACCTGGAGTTAACATCAGGTCTCACAGGTTAAGGGGCTCAGTCCCACAAGGCTGCCCTGATATTGGATACCAGTCACAAGTCCTGGGCCACCTGTACTTCTCTGACCGCGCACTATAAATCAATGGTTCCCAAGACCCCCTCCTTCCTCAGGTTCAATAATTTGCTAGAATAGCTTACAAAACTCAGGAAAACAGTTCACATACATTTTCCTGTTTGTATAAAGGACACAACTCTCGAAAGATGTGCATAGGACAAAATTCATGGGGGAGAGGTCATGGAGCCCCAGTGCGTTCAACCAGGTGCACCACCCTCCCAGCACCTCCGTGTGTCATGAACTGGGATGCTCTGGAACCCCATCATTTAGGGTTTTTCTATGGAGATTTTATGGGCTGTTATTGGTGATTATCTTGATTGCTAGCTCCTCCCTGTTCCTCAAAAGTTGGGAGAAGGGGCTAAAATTTTAAACTTCTAATCAAGGTATGATCTCGCTGGCAACCAGTCCCCATCCAGAAGCTATCTAGGGGCCCACTCGCCAAGAGTTGCCTCATTCGAACAAAAGACTGTCACCAGTATTACTCTGGAAATTCCAAGGTTTTTGAGAACTCTTTTCAGGAGCCAAGAAGGAGGACAAAGACCAAATATGATACCACAACTACATACTGACCAATTGAATCAGCTTGTAGCAAACAAAGTGAAATAGTGGGCCATCAGTTAGTGTACTTAACACACACACACACACACACACACACACACACACACACACGCAATATACTATAATAGCTCCTGGCCAAAAATTCACAATTTCCTACCCTCTGCTTGACCTTGACCAAACTGTATTCAGGTTTCTTTTTCTCCCACAGGTCTCTAAATGTTGGCTTGTCCCCAGCCTTGGGCTAGGACAAAAATGCAGAATGTGACCCCCCCACACACATCAGATTATCCCCAAATCAGCTGACCCAGCAGATCCATTTCCTGTCAGATGGTTCCTGTTATGCTAGTAACTCATGCCCCCTTGCTTGCCTAACTTCCCCTTGTAAGTTTCTGCTAAGCTCTGATTACCTCTCTCTATAAAAGAAAAGCCTTTTTCTATTTGATTTTAAAACACTTGCAGATTTTGCAGCTGAGTGTTCTCCCTATTGTATTAGTCTTTTTGAATAACCTTTCCTTATCTAAGCCTGGGTTTGCTTTTATTTGAATCAAAGTGTTAAGAATTCTATAATTGTGTCAGATGTCAATATCAACATCAAGTCTATCCAGACCAAATGAAACTAAGAATTAAACAATTCTATCATGGGCTTGGACAATGCAAAGTAGATAATCTGGATATTTTTGTGAATTTATAAAAGTGCTTTTTTAAAAAGTACTTTTTGTAAGCTGAATTCTAAAGTGAAAAAAAAATAAAGTAAAAATGCATCAGTTAAAAATTAACATTTGACTGCATATCAAGGAAAATTTTCTTAGAATTATAAATTACTTCATTTTTGTGAGCTTTCACTTTAGTAGAATTACATTATTTTTATTTTATTTTTATTTCATTTGTTTAAACATAACTAGCCATCTTTAAAAACTCAGTTAAAATTTTATTAGAGAATAAAAATATGAATGCTTCACAAATTTGGGTGCCATCTTTGCCCAAGGATCATGGTAGCCTTCTCTTATTCCTTTTTTACTATATGTGCTGCCATGGCAGCACCTATTTTTTATTTTATTTTTTTTAATAGAAGACCATCTGGAATCAATACACCCATGGTTCAAGACCATGGTTCAAGGTCTGTAGAGGGCGAATGGTTCTCCCCTTTAATATAATAATTTTAGATATTACCCTATACAGACATCAGATTTAGAAAAAAAAATTATGAAAGGTGAATTTATTGCCACAGAAGGTTTGTGTGATAACCATGATGGTGAAAGAAAGTGCTGAGTTTTAGATGGATTTCGGTTGTGTAGATGGATTTAGCTACTTCATATGAGGTAATAGTCCTCTGATTACTTAATATTAGTAATTTTTTACTTGAAAATTTAGTATATCAACTAAACAAATATCTTTTCTGATAATGTTTAATGACAACAGGGAACTTCAGAAAAGTCTTGGAAATGCAAAGGCAATGAAAGGAAAACTTTCAGTTACCTTTTCTATTGTTTTGTTTTTATTAGTCGTCTTTTTAAACAATTTTGTCTGAACACACAGGTTCCACTAGATGAGAAATCTATATCGTCACTTTCTGACTTAGTATAGTAATTACGTACATAGGGGAACAAAGTCTTGCCAACCCAAAATGTGTCTCTTTGGCATGAAGATGATTTTAGGATGACTATTTTGAAGAATTAGAAAACTTTGGAATTGTTTACTTTACCTCGCCCTATAACTTCCTAAAATAATTTAGACAGGGAGTCTGTACTAGGGAGAGACTTATTACCAAAGATAACTTATTTTTACATTAGAAAGTGTTTTTTGCATGACATGGCACACTTTTGTTTATCAAACATTTAAACTTCTCATCTCCCTGTGAACTTTCTCTCCTTTGAAGAGTCAGACCCCTACCCTCTTCTTCTTAGCCCAGGAAGGCACATCTCATAACCCGCAGTTCCCGAACTGCATATGGGCCTCATATTTTAATACATATGGAGCTCCTGTTCCTAGGAAATTAAATTTGGTATTTCTCCTATTAATCTGTTTTATATTAATTTGATTATTATGCCCTCCAAAGAACCTAGAAGATTAGAAGGAAACTTTTTCTTCCCTGACATGTATTATTTGTATCAAACCAATAATTTCATAATAATAACAGAAAGAAACAGAATCCATTGCTAATGGACAAATAATTAGAAAAACAATATTATATTCATTCATGTGTCTTTGATTTCATTGCATAGCTAAATAGGAAGCAAGAAGGACATGAGAAAAATGTTTTACAAAGTTTACAAATGACCAATTAGTATAATCTTTGTAGAAAACAAATATTCCAAATTGCATGAATATTTCTCAAATGACATGCTAGTAATTTTCTCACTCTCCCTAAATGGCTTTATGTCATGTGGAACTATTCCAACTCATTTGCATTCATGACCTCATCACTGGTAATAATTCACATATTGCTTAATCAAATATTTTCTTTTGAAATTATGGACAGAAATAAGTTTAAATATTTGTCTTGTAGTTTCTTTTCTTATATTTCAAAAGAATACTTGACACAAAATAAGTGAAAGCCACTGAAGCTTCTTAAATGAAAGTTATATTCAAAGTTAAACTATTCAAATTCATTAGTGATTCAGTGAGTCATTTATAAAAACCATACACTGTGGTTTGATCTTCATTTTAATTTTCTAACTTTGTTTAACAATAAGAGCAGCTCTTCTGAATGTGAAGTTATGCTATTCTAAACCATCTGCATTTCTATTAATTGTAAATATGTATAAGGAAAAATGAAGGGACGTGCTTACAGATATAGATATATTGTGCTGTCACCTTTAAATCTAAATGGCACTTATTTTGATCAGTTAATTCACTGGGAGGTATTGACAGCTTTGTAGATCAATCAGTTGTTCCAAATTAATTCAAGGAGTTTTCCAGAAGGAAAAGGAACCAGCTACCATTCACTCTGCAGGAAAACCTTGAGCTTAAGTGGGTACTCTGATTATGAGATCAGTAAAAGTGTATAATAAAAGATGAAGACAAGTCTTTATTTAACCTAAATTCAGGACAGAGCAGTACTCTCTTAAATTGCCATCATGACAAAATTAGCAATAAATGTTGTTTCAGTAGGAATTATTTTCAAGTATAAGTTAGATCCTTGGTAGTCCATAAGTTAACAGCCTGAAAATTATTAAAAATGCAAAATTTCATATTAAAACATTTTTAAGCATATATAGAAAACCTCTTTTCCCAAAACTAGGGAGTTAGAATCTGCATTTTAATAAGAACTTAGGTAATCTGTATAGACACTGAAATTTGAGAAGCACCAGGTTATGTAACCTTCATGAGGGATGCTTTAAAAGAAATCTTCTTATCAAATATGTCATTGATAAGGATGTGCTTGAGGCCATAAGGGATTCTCTGAGAAGGTAAAGGAAACACTTTTTTAATTTCCACCTAATCTGCCTTTACCTTGTCCTATCACTTCTCTTACGTGAGCGGGGAAAATTGCTTAAAAATTTGTTTTTTGTTTATCATTTTGTCTAAGGAAATCAGATTTAAAATTATAAAAAAAAATTCTTCATTTTCTGTCATTTCAAAAGTGTAGATGAAACCTTAGGGTGAGGCAACAAAAAACAGTTAAAAAAAATCGGTTTAGCCAGGTGGACTTTGCCTTTAATGTAAAAATGTAAATCAACCAGTTTATCTAATGTGCAGTGAATCTCAAAATTCAGTGACTTTTTGCACACTCTCTCATACCTCTTGCTGGTTCTCCACCCCTATGCTATTATCCTACTTTAAACCATAGTCATTTATCATGAATTTCCACAATACTTCCTAACTAGTTTCTGAATTTTCACATTTGTTCCCTCTGATCCATTTTCTGTATTGTAGCCAAAGTAAAATTTCTGAAATAGAAAATGACCACATTGCTCAAAACCTTTCAAATGTTTTCATTTTTAGGACAGAAGTTCAACTGTTTTTAGAGCCAGCAGTGAATATCCCTAGTGATCTGGTTTTTGTTCTGCTCCTGCCTCCTTTCTGCATTCATCTCCTTGTCTTCACACTCCACACTCAAGGCATGGTGAATTCCTGTCACTTTCCCAAGTACACCTTCACAGCTTTGGTTTTGAGTATTTAACGCTTTCCTTATCTATACAGATGCTCCTGGATTTATTACAGGGTCACTTCCCAATAAAACCTTCCTAAGATGAAAATATAGTAAATCAAAAATACTTTTAGTATAGCTAACCTATCAAACATCATAGCTTAACCTAGCCTACCTTAAGCTTAGAACACTTACATCAGCCTCCAGTTGGGCAAAATCATCTAATACAAAGCCTATTTTATAATAAACTGTTGAATATCTCATGTAATTTATTGAATCCTCTGCTGAAAGTGAAAAAGAGAATGGTTATATGACGACCTACTATTAACATAAACACTGAGCCTAAAGAATGTTTAAAGCATTGAACAAAAATAAAAAGCTGACAACACAATACACGGTAGAGTATTGGTTTTTTGCCCTCATGATCACATAACTGACTAGGAGCTGCAGGTTGCTGCCACTGCCCAGCATAATGAGAAAGTATCATACCACTTATTACTAGCCCATGAAAAGAGCAAAATTCAACATTTGATGTACAGTTCCTACTGAATATGTATCGCTTTGGCACCATTGTAAAGTCCAAAAATATTAAGTCAAACCATCATAAGTCAGGCACTGTTTCCATAATACAGAGTTGTGTTTCTTCTCATCCTAAGTGCAACTTGAATTGGGAAGCCAGTTCATCTGAATTCCCCCAAAACGTGTCCCCTATGGATTCCCATGGAACCCTGAGCTTTTCTAGCTTTCCCCATACTATATTGCATCACCCAATTTCTTGCAGAACTTTTTTTTTTTTTAGAAGAGCCGTCCTGCCACCTGTTGGCAACTCAGCGGAAGCTCAGCTCGAGCAGTGAATCGATCCTTGTTGCTCAGAGCTCGCACTCTTGAGCCAGCTCTTAACCAACTGAGCCACTCCGTTGGCCCCTTGCAAAACGTTTTGAAAGTGTAATTTTAACTTCTTAGAGCATATTACCTCTTAGAAATAAAACTGGTGTTTTTGTTAAAAATGGTTTGATTTAGGTGATTATAATACAATAAAATACGAATCAGCTAAAACTACATTGATAAGAAATGAATAGGAAGTTGGGGAGCTGGATTGCACACCAAAAGAGGGGAAAATACCAAAGCAAAAATAGAATTATTGTCTGGAGCTAGACTTTAGGTGGGAATTTGAGTTAGAAAGAGATTTGATTTGCAGGGTAACCAAAATAACTGATATCAATTAACTCTAAGAATACAGTTTTGGCTAAATAACATGATTTTTAATATTCACTTGTAAGTTGGACTGTGGAAACCACCCTTCTTGTTTCCAGACTTCTGATATATGCCACAGCCACTGATGAGAGCTATATTTTACCACTTAATTGGCAAGAGGCTAAGAGGTAACAGTTGTAAAAGTGAGATGCATGAATGAGCAGATAGAACTTGGAAGCAGAAATAGGAGCAAGAACTTAAGGGAGAGATATATCATGCAGTACTTGGAAAAGGTGTTGAGTTTTCCAGAAGACATACCTTAGGAAACTCAAATAAATTTCATGAAGCCTCAAAAGACAGTGTCACCTGCTTTTACTCATAGCTGTATTCTCCAATAGGTTTGTTTTCCATTGTAATTTCAGTTGACATTTAGTACCTTTCTTGGACTCTGGAAACTGTAGAATAAATGCTGTAAAACAAATAAATTATTGGATTCAGATTTAAAAGGAATTCAAACCTAAGGGAATGTCTTATATCTAAGCTATGGATGGGCTTATCTTTGTGCTTATAGTTAGAATTTAAGTTCCCACAAGGAGAGGATTTATAGCCCCCTACCACTACATGCCCTGCACCTAGAAGAATGCTTGGCTAAGTATAGTGATATACTTATTATAATTGTGTCACTATTATAGTTAGTGAAGAATTAACCTTCCTAACCCCAAAAAAGTTGTAGATTCTTCATTAGATAACCACTAGGAGGAGTATGAGAAAAAAAAATTGAGAATACCCCATGAAAGAGGTGGGAAGGTTTCAGGTAGAAGAAAAATAATAACAATGCAGAAAAGCAATGAAGATGATTGCTTACTTTTCCTTTCTTCACATACAGACTATATAACAGCAACTGACTTTGAGTTGTTTGAGGAAGCCTATAGCACAGGAAGATACTTAGAATGTGTGTCCTGGCACCACTGGGGGTAACAATTTTTTCAGTCTAAAACCAAATACATTCTGATGCCTAGATGTTTGGAGAACGCATCTTGCTTTAGGGATGCAGAGAAGTTAAAAAAAAAATCTGTCAAATGTATGTAATGTTAAAGAACACGTATAAGGTTGTGATTTTCTGGGATCCTTGGTTTCTATGTGGAACAAATAGAATTAATTGGGCTTTGAATTAATTTTAATTAATGCTGAAAGAGTAAGGAGAAGAGTGCCAACTATCCATATTTTGATAGTCTGGAGTGGAAACAGCTGCATAATTTGTGGGCACAGTGCAAATGTAAATGCAGACCGCTTGTTCAAAAATTATTAGGGCTTTCAAGACATGAACAGCACGGCATTAAACCAAACATGAGCCCTTTTACATGCAAACCTGTGACACTGATCCTGGTTGGGAGTAATGCTAAGTACGATAGGATGTCCTAAAATAGTGACCTATGCTTTTATGAGGAAATGTTTTTGACACAGAAGCTATTTACCTAACAACCTAATTGAATAATAGTTTAATATTATAATATTTTCTTTGCATTAACTTTTCTTAATACTGAATTCAACTGTACCTTTCCTCTTTGGAAATGGAAAAATTGGAGTCATTATTAGACACTAGTAGATGATAACTTTATCCTCTGACTGACTGTTCCTTGAAGATCAAAACCATGAAGGATAGATAATTAACATTTATTAACTGATTAGTATGTGCTAGATATTGCAGTTATGTACTGATTAATCCTAAAGTGAAATCTTTGTTATTATCATAGATTCACTTGTAATTAATGAAATAATTAATAAAATTAAGTAACTCATAAAAGGATCACACTATTAGTAGGTAACTAATTAAGAATAGCATTATATTTGTTTAATATGAGGAGGGAGAAGCTTTCTGATTCTCCCTCTAAAACATCACTCTGGCCATCTCGCCTTTTCCTACTATCTCCCAAGGGAAGAGACATGACTAATATGATTGATTAGAGTCCAGGGCATTAACTGTATATTAAAAAACCCAAACCTATACATTTCTAACTTATTCCTTGTTATATGCAGTTATTATTTTCACTTATTCTCTCTCTCTCTCTCTCTCTCTCTCTCTCTCTCTCTCTCTCT
>NW_017732240.1:303600-315164 GCF_001890085.2 Hipposideros armiger | reverse complement strand
TCCCTCCCTCCCTCTCTTATCAGTCTATGAATTCAGACCCTATGATTTAGATTCACATTGGGGAACCTGAATTATGATTTAAACCTAAATCTCATTTAACTTGAGTTTTTCATTGGTGTACTGAGTTCTTGCAAAGTCATGTTTGACAACTATTTCTGTTATATCAGTTGTCTTCAGCTAGAAGAGTAGAACGATTGATAGGTTATTTGTTAAGACTATTGAGTCTTTAATCATAGCATTATATCTCATCTTTAACTTCCAACATCTTAGAGGTACAGTGGCCATATAACTTCTGAGTTGGCATGATTTTTACTCAAGTTAGCATCTGCAATTTACTAGTGATGTTTGGCAACTTACTTACTGACTCTGTGTCTGATATCTCATCCATAAAGTAGGCAATACTGATTTCACAATTTTCTTTTCAGGATTAAATGAGGCAATGAGTGCTTAACTGCAAAGTATACTCGATACAAAAACAGCCATAATTAGGAAAAGTTCTGTATAAGTCAAGGTTTTCTGGAGAAACAGAACAAATATGATGATATTTATTGACTCATGTGGTAATGGAAACCAAGAATTCTGGCAATCTGCAGTCAGCAAGCTGGAGAAACAGAAAAGGTGGTGGTCAAATTAAGGTCTGAGAACAGGGCCCCACGGCTCAAAGTCCTGGAGTCTGAAGTCCTGAGAACCAGAGGAGCCATGGTATGAGGGTAGGAAAAGATGGACATCCCAGCTCAAGAAGAAAGAGAGATAATTTGCCTTTCCTTCACTTTTTGTTCTATTCTGTCTCTCAGTGGCTTGGATGATGTTTGCCAACACTGAGGAGGGTGAATCTCTTTACTCAGTCTACTGAATCAAATGCTAATCTCTTCCAGTAACATCCTCACAAGCACACCCCGAGATATTTTACCCGCTATCTGGGCACCCCTTAGCCCAGCCAAACTGACACAGGAAATTAACCACCACAAGTTCAAACATACATTTTTTGGGGGGAAATCAAAACAAACAAACAAACAAACGAATTAGACATATATATTGAAAAAAAAACTTATTTGAAAAAGTATTCATTTGAAAAGTGTAGTATAAGTTTATTGTAAAATTATGTACAATAAGATTATTAAAGTTAGCTTTGAGGATTCTTAGGAAAAAGATTAAGAGGTGCATGCTGTTTTTCAGTCTGAATGGTCTGATTAGTCAATTATATTAGGAAAGCTATAAAATATTTCTGTAAGAATTTTATCAATTTGATATCCACAAAAACTATTTTTAGTCATATATGACAAAATTTGGCAAATATTTTAGTTTCGTATGTCTCTTTAAAAGCTAAAAATGTGACATTAATCATCATTCAATGAGTGTGTTTCTATGGAAACTAGTATAAACAATGTATATAAACTACTTTCTAACAATTCAGCTTATTCAAGTACTAGAGGTTTCGGAGGCTTAGCGTTTTTGTTTGTTTGTTTGTTTGTTTTTTAGCTGAGCCATCCTGCCACCTGTTGGCAGCTCAGCAGCAGCTCAGCTGGGGCTGGTCAGCTTGGGCCGGACATCGAACCGCTGTTGCTGAGAGCTGGCATTCTTGAGCGAGCTTTTAACCAACTGAGCCACTCGGCCAGACCCTTAGCATTTCTTTAAGAGCTTAAATGTGTCAAGCAAGCATTAGAAAACACAAGGTACAACTAAATCATGGCTAAATTTTTACAAGAGTTCGATATGTTCATATTCTATCTTGGCGAGTAAAGGGTAACTCGTGTTTTACGGAAGATACATGTAGGTAGTATTATTGATATACTGTTCTGTAAATTTAGGACTCTGACCTGAATTTTCCTTCAGAGAGGCAGCTACTTCATTTTTATGGGCACAAAGGAGACAGGGATGTATGTGGTTAGACAACATATATTATTTTTTTCCCTGAAAAAAAGAGTTTTGATTTTATTAAGTGCTTAGACATGTGCCGTTTGAGATCCAAAGTTCAGCCCCATTAATCTTAGAACAGACCATCTGGAACTAAAAATATTTAAGAACAGGTGTTATAAATTGACCGTTATGTCCATACAGGAGTAAGATGGTACTAGAAAACTGCTTTCAAGTAGAACTATGTCTTGATGGATATTTCAGAACAAATTTAGACACTTAAGCGTATCTAAATAAGTTTGTCAGCTAGATGAGGTGACTTCAGAGTATCTACTTACATTTTTTTCAATTTTGAATATTTATTTATTGATTTTTTTCAGTACATATTTAACACAAGCTGTTTCTTAAGGTCTCATTTCTTTACAAAATAAAAAAAAACTATCAGAAAATACTTCACGTGTCTTCTCACTATTGTGGTAGGTTTAGATATAACAATCCTTTTCAGCAAACATTTATTTTACATACATACATACTTTTCTTTTTTTCAAGGCAAAAAAAATGTAATACTTTCATTGGGGAATTTCTTTTTATCTTATGCATGGAGGGGTCATTGGTTAGCAGGACTGTTTTATTTTCCCCACAATATCATTGTCCACATTTCCCACTTGCTGGGAAAAACCAGCCCACAGTTGATGTAGTTGTGCTCAAATCCAGTGAGTGCAGAGTTAAGAAAAAGAAACTCTTGGAGGTATATTTTGTTTGTTTTGTTTTGTTTTGTTTTTTAAATCCTGGAATATGTTTGCCCTGAAACCTTGCTAAATTTTTCTGCCCTATGTATAATTACTAGAATTACTAATTTTTTTTTTTCTCTAAGTAAAAATGGGGGTTTCGGTCCTTGAAAGAAAAGACTTCAAGCTAAGTTTCCATTAAGAAAATTATTATATATCCACTGTATGGGGATGAATCATGCTAGAAGCTAGGTTTAGAGTTATAAATAAATAAATAAATAATAAATAAATAAATAACTTAATCCATATCCATGCAGAATTGAAGTCAGACATAGGAGGAAGCAAACCATCAAATTAAAAGTATAAATATGGAAACACTTGTAATCCAGGAATACATGAATTGCCTTTGAAATGCAGGGGTTTCTGTAAAGAGGGGCTTCCTGAGCCAAAAAATTATGTGCCATACTGTTTCTTCTCCTTCACTTTCCAAATTCAATTTATTAACAGGCTTTTTTCCATTCTGTCTATGTCTTGAGTCCTGTGGACATTTCTTTATTTCAATTTTCACCCTTCAGTAAGGATGTGGATTGTGTAGATTTTAAGAACATGAGCTCAGAAGTCAGAGAACCAGAGTTCAAATCATACCTCTGTCAATTAACAGATATTTTATTTGGGGAAAGTTATTTAAAACCACAGTATTTGGGTCTTCTCATTAGCAAAATAAGGCTAAAAAGAAAACCTACTCAAAAAGTTAAGTTTAAAGGAAATGCATCATTTAAGCATCCACCAAAATTACTGTCATTGAAATGAGTGTTTATTATTTTGTATTATTGCTGCTGCTTTTTATTTATACTCTTAGATCCCATTCCTATTTATCCTTCACCAATTAACTGAACTTGTATTGTTACAATGTAAATATGATCATTCCATTTATCTACTTACAGCTCTTCAGGAACCCCCATTTGCTTTCAAGATGAAGTTCTAATGTTTTTTTGAGAGCATGTTAGGCATTTCATCCTGAGGACCTTGTTTATATATCTGGTTTTATAGCTGTCCACTAATGTGCCCATCTCTCAATCATCGCCCTTCTCTCTCTACCTTTCAAATCGACTCCTGGTACTGCAGATTCTGGGCAGAACAAACTATTGGGTTGTCGGAAAATTCATGACGCATTTTTGCAATGAAAAATATAAAAAAAATATGTCATGACTTTTCTGACAATCCAATACTTACATTCAATGCTTTAAATTGGCAATGCTCTGTTTTTGACTCTCCTGGGCCCCACAGTTGCTGAATCCCCATCACTCTCTCCATTCTCTTTCCACTCACCTCCCTCCTTCCGCTGATAAATTGAGTAATACCTCCTCCAATATGCTGCCCCAATTATATTCCTCAACTATGCTGTTTCCTTCTCTACCTGCCCCTCCTCTGTGAAGCCTAGACCACCCTAAATCATAGCATATAACAACAGTGTACCAGAATTTCCAAGTTCCTTGTCAGTTCACTGTGCTATTCGAAATCAGAACTAGAGTCATTTCATTATTATATGTTAGGCCATATGTACTAGGGATGCCAAAAAATATATACACATTTTAAGACATCTTATCTGCATATTACTTTTTGAAGTTGAATTGAATTACAGTAGCAATGTGTAGTATGACATTGGCTCAAAAGATGGTGTTAATCAAATGAATGCTAGCTTCACCATGTGACAGGCAGGACAAGTCAAATAAAATGGCAGAAGCATGGTTGTCGTTTGAGGCACACAAGACCATTTTGAGGTGGTATTTGAAATTCAAGAATGTTGTGGAATTACAACAATGGAGGCGTGAGTATGCAACAGAACCTCCAACACGCCTAATAGTCACATGCATTTGTGATAAGTTTGAGATGCAGTCCTGTGTGTGATGTGCACAAAGGAAGATCTGGGAGGCCTCCCACAGCAACGAGTCCTGCTTTTTCTGCTGTGGTGTTGGAACACTTTACATGCTTGCCCCTGAAGTCTACCAAACAATTTGCACGTGACACAGGAGTTAGCAGAACAAGCATTTGATGCGTTCTTCACAGCAAAAGGTGAAGTTTTCATACCAAGATTATTACATGCGCTGAATGAAGATGACCCTGATTGAAGGGTGCAGTATTGTAAGTGGTTCCAAAACATGGTACGAGAGGATGAGGAATTTGTGGGGAAAATGGTTTGGTCTGATGAAGCACAGTTTAAATTGAATGGAACAGCAAACCGACATAATTGTGTGTATTGGGCTCCAGGAAATCCTTACATTCATGTGGAAAAAGAAATACATTTACTGGGCTTCTACTTTTGGTGTGGACTGCCATTATGAGGACTAATTGGACCATTCTGTTCTGAAGGTACCGTTACTGGTCAAATGTACCTAAACATGCTACACACATCCATTTTACCTGCAATTCATACACTTTTGGGGAATGATCAACAACTACTTCCAATAAGATGCACCCTGTCACACTTCTACCAAGACATGAGAGTTTACCTCGATGAGAATTTGCCAGGACAATGGATAGGAGTAAGTGCAGTTGAGTTTTCCCCATGTTCTTCTGACTTAACGCCCTTGACTTCTACCTGTGGGGGACCTTAAAAGATATGATATACTGTAGAAAATCATCTACAGTGGTGGTATTTCGGGAAGAAATTGAAATGGCATGCGCAGCGATACAATTGGAAACTTTGATCAATATTGCTCAAGCAGTAGTTTGCCATAATCCGAAGTGTCTGGATGCTGATGGTAACCACTTTGAGCACTTCTTTGTAATTGCAGAAGTCAAATGTGACTTGTATTCATCTTTTGTCATTGGTATATATTGAGTATTACAATTAGTACAGTTTTTTCCTTTCTTAAAGTGTATATACATTGTTTTGGCATTCCATTATATATAAAATACCTCAGGAGAGGGAGAAGTTCAGTCATAAATTTAAGCCTATGAATATACATGATTATAAAAAAAGTTACATATTCAGAAGCTACAGTATACTATAATACATGGCTGTTATTTATGTTTTTGTTTTCCAAAATCAAGCCCTGCTATTGAAATTATATATATATATATATATATATATAAAGTTATATGATTGTATGGAGAGGTAGCATGGCATATTGGGAAAATTAAGTCCACACTGTAAACGTGGCTTATTGGATTGCAGTTGTTGACATAAAATAGGCTACCTAGGTAACCTTGAGCTACTTGGTTTATCTGATTACTTGTTTCCTCAATTGCATTTTGGAGGAGTAGCTTTTTAAACTCTTTACCTAAAATTACCTAAAATTACTATCCATTATGAACTAGGATATCCATTTTGTCTCTCCCAATTTCATAAATTGAAGCTTTAATCACCCACGCCTCAGAATGTGACTATGTTTGGAGATAAGGTCTTTGAAGAGGTGATTAAATTAGTTTGAGGCCTTTATAGGGGGCCCTAACCTAATCTGACTAGTGTCCTTCTAAGAAAAGAAAATTTGGACATATAGAAAGAGATACCAGGCATGTACACACACACACACACACACACACACACACACACACACACACACACACACAGAGAAAACACACACAGGACACAGCAAGCCAAGGAGAGGGGGTCTCAGAAGAAGCCAAACCTGCTGACACCTTGACCTTGATATTGGAGCCTCCAGAACTGTGAGAAAAATAAAGTTCTATTGTTTAAACCACCTGGCCTGTGGTATTTTGTTTTGGCAGTAAACTAGCTAACTAATATACTGGATAAAGTAATCAGTGTCAAGAGTCATGATAGGTAGATTAATACCCCCCACCATAAATACCCAAGCTGCAATCCCTGAACCGTGTGATCATGTTGCCTTACATGGCATAAGTGACCTTGTATGTATGATTATGGGGAGGGGCCTTGAGATCTTGACTGGTGCAGTCTAATTTACATGAGACTTTATAATTAGGGAATATTTCCTGGCTTAGAGAGATGAGAGGAAAGAAGGAGAGTTTCAAGGCATGAGCGCGACTCAACCTATCCTCACCAGCATGGAAGGTGGAGGAAGGGAGCCATGGGTCAAGGAGCAAAGGCAGCCTCTAGAAACGGGAAGCAGGCCTCAGCTGACAGCCAGCAAAGAAAAGCTGAGTTTAGACAAACAGCCACAAGAAACTGAATTTTGCCAACAATCCACCTAAGGAAAAAATTCTTAGGGCCCCCAGAAAGGTACATAGCCCTGACCACACCTTGATTTTAGTCCAGGGAGACCTATGTCAGATTTCTGACCTACAGAACTGTACAATAACGAATTTAGGTTGTCTTAAGCCGCTGTTTATGGTAAGTTTGTTACAGCAGCAATAGAATCTTCAGAACAGGATTTCAGTGTGTCATTACATGGGTATGTCCTAAAAGCCAAGAGCTTCTTTTGGTTTTCCATTTTTCAAATATAAACAACTGGCATCTTTTACAAACTACTCCATGCACTTGTCACACAGCCTTTCATCAACAAATAGTCTGTAATTCACCATTATCTTGTTGACAAGGCTATGATTTGTTTCACACATCATTGTTCATTAAAATAATATGCACCTGTGCCTTCATTCCACCCCACTTCAAAGTCCAACTACTAACAAATTTAGGCTCCATTAATTTTAGTGAATGAAGAAGAGCAGTTGAAAACTATATATTTTTTTACCTTTGTAATTCTTTTATGAACCTTACCAACTGTAAACCAATTACAAGAAAATGTTTTCAAAATGTTATCTAAAATTTAGTTACAGCAGGATTTAGTCATATGTGAAAGCAGAAAGACCTTTAATCATTTTTAAAGGTTAAAAATTATCTTTCAGCTTACTTAGTTCAAAACTATAATTCATTTTTTACTTTAGTATTTAATTTTAAATACAAAGTGTCTATATTACATGTTGACCTAGCTCTCCCCTACTTTGAATATTTTCCAAGTATATTTTCTGTATTTAAGAAGATTTTCCTGAAAGTCACGTAAAGATATTGGCCTTATCTACAAAATCACTTTTGTGTATCTACTGTGACCCAGAAATATTTGTCATAATTGTATTTAATAAAAGAACAGATCATATGTAATTGTGATCATAGTTTGCCGACAGCGTTTCTATGTAACTTAAAGAAGAACAAGAGCAACATCGATCCATATTGAGAGTTAGAACCACTATGCACGCAGCACAGGTTCCACTGCTGTGAAATTTTGCACTTGAGATGCAGCACTCCTACTAACACTGTTTAACAGTGTTCTCCAGGGGAATTTTAACTAGTTCGACAGCTGGTAGTGACAAATATTGCTAAAAATAAAACAGAAAGATTTCCTGGTTGCTGAAAGGTCAATTACATTGTCTAAACTAGACGATTCAACACAAAGAAATTATTCTAAATGTATGTTTCATAAGCCATACAGCAATCGCTTGAAAGTGGGAAAGAATCAAAGAAATGCGATCATAGGTACAAAGGATTTTAAATTTCATGGGTTTAGGGGAAAAAAAAAAGGCATGCATTAAAGTCCTATATTACATTTCAAGGAAATGCCTTTGGGAAAATAATAAAATAGGCAAAGGATACTAGGGAGGACGTTTTCACTATAGTTTGAATAAAAGGTGTGTTATCACAAGATATCAGCATATGAAAGACAGTAGGAAGAATTTTCACTTAAAAGTAAAAACACAAACTTTAAAGCCATACTTGAAATGAACGGTAGAAAATTGCAACTAAAAAGAAAAGTGTCTCAGATTGAAGTATTAAATGCTAGTAGGTGTTCATCTGTCCTCAGGAAGTTTCAATTTATGAAGTACACAAAGGTTTTTGAAATAGAAAAGAGTCTTTTTACTTAGAATTTCCCATGCTCCTAATCCATTTAAATATAAAATATCTACTAAAATTCACCTTTTGACTTGTAGCCTTCTATCTTGATTTTTTTTTCTTTCTGTTTTTCTCTTTTTGGGGAGAAACACAATGTTCATCTTTACAGCGCTTAATAGTTTTTTAGATATAAAATATTCACTAAAATTATGTAAATGTGAAATATGTAATGTGTTTATGGACATGTACATGTTAATCCAACAATAAAATAATGGGCATATACATATATATGCTCATATGTGTGTGAGTGTGTGTGTATGTATATACATGAGAGACATGATCAAAAAATACGGTGAAAGTTTAAATAAAACAAAATTTATTACAGTAAAAGACACCATGCCATTAATCTCCCTCAAAATACTCCTCCTCACTTTGGACACACTTACCCATCGTTCTTGCCACTTTCTGAAGCAGTTTTGGAAGTCCTCTTTCCTGAGTGTCTTTAGTTATGCTGCCTTGGCTATATCTATGTATCAAAACATTTTCCTTTCATGGTCATTTGACTTTGGGGAGAGCCAGAACTTGCCTGATGCCAGATCCAGTGAATAAGGTGGATGAGGACACACTGTAATGTTTTTATTTGACCGAAATTGCCGTACCAGAAATGATGTGTGGCATGGAGGCAAGGAGCATTGTCATGATGGAGGATGAAATAAAGACACAAAAGTGGACTTCCAGCATTACTTCAAAAAGTGGCAAGAATGATGGGATAAGTGTGTTTGAAGCAAGGTGGAATATTTCAAGGGGGATTAATGGCAATGTGTCTTTTACTATATATTTTTTAATTCAAATATTCACTGTATTTTTCGATCACACCACATATATGTGTGTGAGCATATATGTGCATGTGTGTACACACACATATGTATACTATGGTGCTAGACCAAACAAACTCTACAATGACAATTTATGTCATATATGATGTAAGTCCTATTAAGTAATTACTATTAATTACTCTGATCTGAGACATTTGGTATAAAGCAATTTTAACTGTCCTATTTTGACTCTATGGAGCATACATAAAATTTCTTCTCCTTACATTTTTTTTTACAAATAATCAGCTAAGCTTCAAAAAATTTGACCAAATTATTAATTTATTTCACAGAAGTATATAACTTATTGTACTTTACTTTTTCATTTAAACCAACCTTTTAATTTATAGAAATACCACCTTCATATAGATAGGCTACGTTAGAGATTATTGTACTACCTGGATTGTCTTCTACCAGCTCTGACAAGTGAGATTATGTGGCAAACACTTGGATGACTCCTCCATAGGAATTTGGGTAGAGACCTTTCTCTTTTAAATCATTGTGCATGATAAATATTATGAGTTTTGTTATTTAGAAAAAAAAAATTATTAGCCTTTTTTGAACTACACACATACACACACAAAGTCTGACAATGATGTTCACAAACTCATCCCAGAAAAAGTGCTACATAACTCATTGCTGAATATCATTATAGTCACCTTTGAAGTACTGCCCTTGGAAGCTATGCACTGACTCCAGTGCTTAGTTCACCCATCAAAGCAATTTTGGAACTGTTTTTCTGGAATGACCATTAGAGCTGTCATCCTATTACCCTTGATGTCCTAAATATCATCAAACTGTCTTCCTTTCCATATTTCCTTTATCTTTGGGTAAAGAAAGAAGTCATTAGGGGCCAGATCAGGTGACTAGGGAGGGTGTTCCAATACAGTTGTTTGTTTACTGGCTAAAAGCTCCCTCACAGATAGTACCATGTAAGCGGGTGCATTGTCGTGATGCAAGAGTCATGAGTTGGTGGTGAAAAGTTCAGTTTGTCTATTTTTTTTGCACTCAGCCTTTTCAGCACTTACTAGGTTAACTATTTGCCCAGTTGGTACAAATTCATAATGAATAATCTCTCTGATATCAAAAACGATTAGCAACACCATTGCAACAAGTTCAAGAACTTACTTGTCAGACCTTTATGTAGTTCTATAGCTACCAGCACAATCAAATAATATCCAATATATTTTATTAACCACAGAATGTTACCTTGTGTCCTTTTGTGGATATCCTCTCCCATCATCCTCAGCTCTTGACCACCACTGATCTGCCACTATAGTTTTGCCTTATCTAGAATTGAATATTTACTCTAGAACTTAATATTTAGTCTTGTCAAGGAAAAAGAAAATTACCACCTTTATGTTTTTATTCTTCTACTTATGTGAATCATACTAAGACTTACATTAATGAAAATTTTATCTACATCCTGTAGACATCAATATTCTTACTAAAAACTGTTGATTGAGAAATGAGAACTTATGAAAATCACTGTATGAATGGGAAATATGGTTGTGTTTTTTGATGTGAATATTACAAATTTTAAAAAGGTATTACTATTTTATGCTACGGTTGTCAAAGAACAAAATTATTAATTCTCAAACATATGTTTTCATTAAAATAAGACATAGAATAAATTCTCAAATAGCTGGACCATTTGTTATATTCCACTTGAGCTGTCTAAACATCTTTTGCTATGTTGCAAGTAGAACATCTGACAAGCTCTTGATTTAATACAATGATAATCTGTCTCTCAGAATGTCATGGACATAAAGGGAGATGCTTTTTTTAGTCTGATTTTAACTCTCAGGGAGATATCTGATAATGTGGCAGGGACATAAATATGGAGTAAAGATTTGGAGTAGTGAATGAAAGTCAATTTCCAGGATTTTTTATGATGAAGCGGGGAGCTGTGCACTAGGTTCCTAGGACAAGAATAGATCAAAACAAGCAAAGGCAGAAATAAAATTACATTGGAAAGATATAAATAGCATTTTGTTAATTGCATATATCTTAAAAACGAATTCTTATGTGAACAATTATAAAAGGGAAATTTATGTAAAAATAGTGAATGTGCGTATAAGCACATATATAAGAATACTCTCAGATATTTGGGATAATATATCAAAATTAAACATAGGTCATATTTGAGGGCTTCTTTGTTTCAAATACTTTGTAAAGCACTTTCCAGATATTAACATATTTGAACTTTACACACACAGCAACTAAGAGGTAAATATTAATAATAGCTCCAATTTGCAGGAGGTTAACATGAGGTATAAGTAGTTGAAACAAATTGCCTGTAAT
>NW_017732240.1:300820-302915 GCF_001890085.2 Hipposideros armiger | reverse complement strand
GGTGATTAAATTAGTTTGAGGCCTTTATAGGGGGCCCTAACCTAATCTGACTAGTGTCCTTCTAAGAAAAGAAAATTTGGACATATAGAAAGAGAAGCCATGCACACACACACACACACACACACACACACACACACACACACACACACACACACAGAGAAAACACACACAGAGGACACAGCAAGCCAAGGAGAGGGGGTCTCAGAAGAAGCCAAACCTGCTGACACCTTGACCTTGATATTGGAGCCTCCAGAACTGTGAGAAAAATAAAGTTCTATTGTTTAAACCACCTGGCCTGTGGTATTTTGTTTTGGCAGTAAACTAGCTAACTAATATACTGGATAAAGTAATCAGTGTCAAGAGTCATGATAGGTAGATTAATACCCCCCACCATAAATACCCAAGCTGCAATCCCTGAACCGTGTGATCATGTTGCCTTACATGGCATAAGTGACCTTGTATGTATGATTATGGGGAGGGGCCTTGAGATCTTGACTGGTGCAGTCTAATTTACATGAGACTTTATAATTAGGGAATATTTCCTGGCTTAGAGAGATGAGAGGAAAGAAGGAGAGTTTCAAGGCATGAGCGCGACTCAACCTATCCTCACCAGCATGGAAGGTGGAGGAAGGGAGCCATGGGTCAAGGAGCAAAGGCAGCCTCTAGAAACGGGAAGCAGGCCTCAGCTGACAGCCAGCAAAGAAAAGCTGAGTTTAGACAAACAGCCACAAGAAACTGAATTTTGCCAACAATCCACCTAAGGAAAAAATTCTTAGGGCCCCCAGAAAGGTACATAGCCCTGACCACACCTTGATTTTAGTCCAGGGAGACCTATGTCAGATTTCTGACCTACAGAACTGTACAATAACGAATTTAGGTTGTCTTAAGCCGCTGTTTATGGTAAGTTTGTTACAGCAGCAATAGAATCTTCAGAACAGGATTTCAGTGTGTCATTACATGGGTATGTCCTAAAAGCCAAGAGCTTCTTTTGGTTTTCCATTTTTCAAATATAAACAACTGGCATCTTTTACAAACTACTCCATGCACTTGTCACACAGCCTTTCATCAACAAATAGTCTGTAATTCACCATTATCTTGTTGACAAGGCTATGATTTGTTTCACACATCATTGTTCATTAAAATAATATGCACCTGTGCCTTCATTCCACCCCACTTCAAAGTCCAACTACTAACAAATTTAGGCTCCATTAATTTTAGTGAATGAAGAAGAGCAGTTGAAAACTATATATTTTTTTACCTTTGTAATTCTTTTATGAACCTTACCAACTGTAAACCAATTACAAGAAAATGTTTTCAAAATGTTATCTAAAATTTAGTTACAGCAGGATTTAGTCATATGTGAAAGCAGAAAGACCTTTAATCATTTTTAAAGGTTAAAAATTATCTTTCAGCTTACTTAGTTCAAAACTATAATTCATTTTTTACTTTAGTATTTAATTTTAAATACAAAGTGTCTATATTACATGTTGACCTAGCTCTCCCCTACTTTGAATATTTTCCAAGTATATTTTCTGTATTTAAGAAGATTTTCCTGAAAGTCACGTAAAGATATTGGCCTTATCTACAAAATCACTTTTGTGTATCTACTGTGACCCAGAAATATTTGTCATAATTGTATTTAATAAAAGAACAGATCATATGTAATTGTGATCATAGTTTGCCGACAGCGTTTCTATGTAACTTAAAGAAGAACAAGAGCAACATCGATCCATATTGAGAGTTAGAACCACTATGCACGCAGCACAGGTTCCACTGCTGTGAAATTTTGCACTTGAGATGCAGCACTCCTACTAACACTGTTTAACAGTGTTCTCCAGGGGAATTTTAACTACTTCGACAGCTGGTAGTGACAAATATTGCTAAAAATAAAACAGAAAGATTTCCTGGTTGCTGAAAGGTCAATTACATTGTCTAAACTAGACGATTCAACACAAAGAAATTATTCTAAATGTATGTTTCATAAGCCATACAGCAATCGCTTGAAAGTGGGAAAGAATCAAAGAAATGCGATCATAGGTACAAAGGATTTTAAATTTCATGGGTTTAGGGGAAAAAAAAAAGGCATGCATTAAAG
>NW_017732240.1:245159-297465 GCF_001890085.2 Hipposideros armiger | reverse complement strand
ACACACACAGCAACTAAGAGGTAAATATTAATAATAGCTCCAATTTGCAGGAGGTTAACATGAGGTATAAGTAGTTGAAACAAATTGCCTGTAATCAAAAAATTAGTAAATTGGTCAGTCAGTGTTCAAACCTAGAGCCTTCACTTTTAATATAATGGGTCTTAATTGTGTTCTGTACTATTAAGATTATAAGAGATAATATATATCAGAAGCAGAGGACAAGTCCTCTTTTATCCTTAATTTTCATGTATTTCTTACTTATTATGAAAGAGGACAGTTGCTTTTGCCTAATACTCTCTTTCCCTTTTCCTTCTCCGAATGAATCACACTTATAAAATATATATCCTCTCTGAAAAAACATAGACTCATATGAAATATACTTTTAAATCATTTACTTTTTGATAGATATTTGGAAACTATCTCCAGAAATTTCCTTGTGGGCATAATGAAGAAACTTAGATTCATATTTCCTGGGAAATGATAACAAACATTACTGATTGTTAAGAATGTTGTAAAAGAATTAAGGGGAGAAGGATATGGGGGGGGGATAAATGAGACTAAATGGTCTCCAATGTCCTTTTCATGTCTTTATTCAATCAGTTTTATTTTATCTGTTTTGTAAACTGTTAGGAATAAATCGTGCAAAGTTTTAAACCATAACTTGATAAGAAAACAAAGTATGTACTTATATTGGATTTTCAAAAATGTTGAAATAATTATCTCATACATTGTATAAATAATATAATTATTTTATAAAATAAATTCAGTTTGATATTTACAAATTAGCGAAAGGAATTAGGGAGGATGAAAGGTAAATGAAACACAGGAAAAAAAGAGGAGAGAGAAGAAGAATTAACTAAAAGGGAAAATAGGGGTGCGCATGCAGAAAAAGGTGGAGTTAAATAAAGAGGCAGAGAGATCAATTTAAAATAAAATCAGAAAATGAATGATGTTACAAAGTAATATGCTCAGCATAATTAAGTGAACACAGCATTGGTTTCAGAGGCTAAGAAATTTGGGATTGAACCAGAGTTTTGTCATTTACTACATGTACAGATATTTAAAACCTCTGCACTTGTCAAATTATGCATACCTAATGTTTATTTATTTATGCTGAGTATTAAAGCTAAAATGTAAGTAATGCAGTTAGTATAATGGGCACTCTGATTTTAATGCACCATGCTAATTTAACATATTTCTTTGGAAGACATTTTCAGTTTATGCTCAAAATGACACATAATATGTAGACAACTCTATATAAAGTTTGAAACATAGCTTAAGGACAATATTATGTTAAAGCAGTGATTTAGATTTTCTGAATCTTGATCTGTAAGCTCTACAAATTATTAACTGAACAAAGACAACTGAATGGTATGTGCAGTGCTCTACAAAGGCAGAGAAGAATTCATACAGCCCTCATTCTTAAACTTTTCATACAAATAAGAAAATAATTTTTCTTCCTTTTTTCTTCCTTCCTCCCTTCCTCATACTTATTTAAATAGAAATGTTTGGTAGCTAAATATTTACTGCAATGATTTATAAGTTTATCTTTTTGCATAATGTAAACTATTTTAACTGTATATTTATCACAGAGAAAATAATTCACGATATTGCACATTTCTGCAGGTTCTTCCAAGTTAACCTGTGTCAATTTTATATTGCATTTGTAAGACAAACACATGCTAAATGTAACACTTTATTTTGAGATGAGAGAACATATCTTGAAAAGGGAAATTCTACAGGAAACAAGTCATATTAAAAACTGAAAAGTGGGCAAATTTGTGCGTTTCCAAGGATATAGTGACTCATTTTACATAATTCTGTTTTTAGTATCATAGACTTTCTAATATCTCCTATTCAATTGTCTTTTTACCTTCCAAATAAATATATTTTAATGCTCTTGAAAACAAATGACCTGATAAAACTTTATAAACACAAAAGTTAAAAAATGATAATCATCCACTTCCAGTAGTTATAATGATGGATTTCTTGTTTAGAATCATAGCCTTATAAAATGACCTTTACTTATGCTATACTGGTATTATATATAGTATCAAAATATGTTTTTTTAAAGAAATAGAATGTTGATCATTAATGTATAGAATGGTTAGAATCTATTTTAAAATACATATTCATAATGACCTAAATATTAGACAAAAGAACTTACATTAACAGATAAGTGATATGACCTAGAATAAGTAAGAACAATAAAATCATTGGACTCTAAAATAAAAAAAATAATTTTCTGATTTATGCATTTTTCTCATAGTTTACACTATTAATTTATAACTATGCTCACCTTATATTACTATATATCAGTGTGCATGTATATATTATACATATACTATATATAATAAATATTTTAGTATATAAATGTATAAAAGCTACAGTATACACTATCAACACTATATATATTATATATATATATAAAATCAAATTTTATGTATTGCAGTATAATATTAAAGCACTAATGTTAAAATAGAAGAAACAATGTCTTCATTATTATGTGAAAATTTTATTTTCAGCCTACTAAATTACAATTAAACATTACAAAATATTAAGTCGCATGACTAAATAGTTGGACAAATTATTATGTCAAATATTCTGTATTTTAATTTATATAAATTCAAATAACCAGAGGCCTATAAATATCCAGAGAGTTCATGGCATTTTTTAGTTTTAGCTTCAACAATGCAAATTTTCCTGCAGGGGCTCCTTATCTTGGCACTGCGAAAAGGAGAGAGTGGTTATTATAATAGACTCTAGCTTCACATTTCCCCACTTCTGCCAGTTAACTGCATATGACCCTGGGCACATTTCTTAATTTTTCTGATAGTCTCTTCATTTGTAAAAACAGGATAAGTATCTACACCCTGCAGCTCTAGATAAGGGGAAATGTGCAAATGTGCATAAAGCACTTAGAACGGTGCTTGGCACATGGGGAGCCTGCAGTAAATGACAGCTCCTGCTAGACATGAAGTGCACACCTGTGTTCTCAGGAATGCTTCTGTGGCCTGCTTCCAACCTTGACACTGTTAGGAATAAGAGAAAGAACAACAAGATACACAGGTAATTAAATTGCTCCTAGAAGTTATCACAGGAAAACCATAGAGCAAAAGAATAATTTAGGCAAACTTTGCCAAGTATCAAAATTGTATGTGGTGTTCTCCTTGCTTTTTGTTCATGGGATATTTTAGGATGTTGTCAAGTGTTTGAGTAAAACAATGTAAACAAGATGTTTTTCTGAAGGGAAAAAAGTGGTCCCCCAGCATTGATATCAGTGGCCCATTATAGAAAGGTGCTGCATGTGCAGAGAGGGAGTCCCCATCCAGTCCTTTTCATCCTGCAGAAATGCTCATTCTTTTTAATCTTCCCTTTGCTTCTTTTTATTGAAGTAATCATGCTCTTCCTAATGCCATGAGCCACGTGCCACAAATTATGAAAGGGGGTGCTAAATCTGATTACAAACAGAGGTAGGACAAGTATCAACAAAAGAGAGTGAGTAGTCTTCAGACACAATACAAATATCCACACTGAATTGTCATAAAGTCCTCAAAGTTGTTGCCGTAGAGTCTATAGATTAACTCATTCTAAATAATGTATTGATTTGCAATTACATCATATATATTTGGTTTAAAGGCAAAATATAAAGAGGCTAATTAATCACCAATTAGCATTCTATTTAACCATGCTGGAAATTATTCAATTAAAAAAAAAGGATCACAAATGAGTGGATACCAAGAGAAACTGTTATATAATGGTCATTATATAAAACACAGAAATGAAAGATCACATCTTTCTGTTTGAAATATTCATTAACACTTTAAAATTATGTTAGCATAATCTTAGGAGGGTTTGCCAAACAGACAACAATGAGGTTCAGTTCAATTTTTTGGAGACATGGGGTTTAGTCGATATCTGGTTTTGACTTCATAGTAATAAGGAACAGGCTGTTATTCTTTGTGTAGATAAATTTGCCATGAAAGAGTTCCCTATTATTTTGGTAGATTTTTTTTTTACTCTCTGGAAATACTTAGGATTTCATCTTTACCAGATTCCTTACTGGTATGTTAAGAATGAGTAAAGAAAATCTAAATCTGCCTTAAAAATAACAAACAAACAAAAAAACCTTAATTCATGTTCTACGGTATCTCATATTGTTTCTCTTTAAGTACATGTGCATGTATTTATTGTTTGTGACTCATATATTCAGACACATTTTAGTCAGACTCATATCCCAGTGGCACGGAGATCAGGAAAAGGGTAAAAGGGAATTGAGGATAGTATTTTTTCTTCACCCACAGCTCAGGGAAACAGTTGAGACCCTGCTTAAAGGACGAAGGTTCCACCTACTTCCCCTGAAATGTGCTAATTGCCTAACTGCCAATATATCTTTCGGCTTCCCTTCACTCAGAGATGACTTTAAATGTGATATTCTTCATGTCTCTGAATGGAAAGAGGAAGGCAGGACCTGGAGAAACCAGTGGCCTTAGATTGCTGTTTACAGTTTAATGATTTTAAATACATAATGCAACCGAAGCAGGGATCAGCTGTTTCTGTGTGTTATTCAAAGAGAGGAACCTACTTCTGTTACGTTAGATAGAGCTATTGTTAAATTTGAAGTTCAAAACTTGATTAACTTGACTAAGCATGCTCATTTAAACTCATAATATTATGGATTCTCCATAGCACTCATCAGTTTGTAGAATCTCTAAAATACAAGCTCAACACCTTGAACTCTAATTATTAGGATAGTTAAGAGTTCAGATAGGTGTTTCCTATGGAAGAACCCTATTTCTTATTGGAATGTAACTTAGAATCTAAATAGATCATATAGGAGAGCCTTAGTGCAAGTGATAAAATTTTAAATACAGGTTAAGGGAAAAAAATTTCCTGTATTTTTGGAAAGCCCCAAATTCTATCTTATTAACGCATTTTTGCCAGCTAGTCAGTGATGAGCCATCACTGTGCTTCTTTAATCTTCTTTTAGGAGGAAAAAATTCTGAATATATATACAGCTTGTAGTACAGTTTATCATCCGCTGTCCTGGCTTTTCCAGCAATATAAAGACCTCTGTAATGGTTTTGAAAGCTGTGACTTATAAATGTGTTTTCTAAAAAAACATTGTTGATCACAAACAATAAGGAAACCTTATTATTAGTTATCCTGAGGCATATGAAGACAAACCAAGTCATGGACCCCTCATAAATTTACCGTCCAAAGTGTAGACACACTCTAAAAAGCAGACCTGTATTTAACATCCATATCCTCCTTAATAGTTGTTTGGAAAACTATTTGGAGAGATAAATGCATAATTAAGTGTAGTTAGGAAAGTAAAAAAAAAATGTATATTATTGTAAGTGTTCAAAATTACTGTGGTGATTTGTTAGTATGGATTGTTGGGAGAGGTTCTGGGCAGAAATAACCTCCGAAGTACCAGTTATCCAGAGACCATGATGTTCTTTCAAGTGTTACAGAAATGATGCTGTCTGGGCAGTGTGGACACTGAGCAGAAAAGGTAGATTTTTGTTTCCTACCCAAGAAATTTTGAAATATTTATCAACAGTAATTGTAGATGTTTGTAGCAAACTAGATGTGATAAGAACATGGGTTCTAGCCAAGGCATAGGCTGCAAAGTGATAGTGAATAGATAAATCTAAGAGTTTAGCAGCACACAAGCTGAATAGAGAGGCCAAATTTTGTTTAACAAAATCTGGGTTCCTTTTAGGGCCATGCATATTTTCCATTAAGTTGTTATTTTTGCTTAACACAAGAGGAATATTATGGAAACTTAAAAAAAAATTTAAAGACTCAGGACAGGATTGGATTGAGGGCAGGGATTGGGGGTATTGGAAAGGCTTCTTGGGAAGTTGGCATTTTAGGCATATACTTCAGAATGTACCCTAGTCACTTAGGACTGCTATAACAGAGTACCACAGACTGGATGGCTTCTATAAACAATAGGAATTTATTTCTCACAATTGTAGAGGCTGGAGGTCTGAGATAAGGATATCAGCAATATCAGATTGTGATGAGGGCTCTCTACTAGGCTCTCTTCTCATTGAATCCTCAGATGGTGAAAAGAGGGGAGGCAGCTCTCTGGGGCCTCTTTTATGAGGACATTGATCTCATCAGTAAGGACTCCACCCTCAAGACCTAATCACATCCCAAAAGCTCTTCCTCCTAAAGCTATCACCTTGGGGGTTGAATGTCAACATAAAAAATTCAGGGAGACACAATTATTCAATCCATAGCAGAATATATAGGAAACATGTTGGAGTGCAGAGCTTTGAGAAGAGCTTTCTAGAGAAATGTAAAGAAGTTTCCAGTAGTATGTTCAGTAAAGTAGGCATACTTTGATGCAAATAAAACACGGATAGAGGAAGAAAGTAATTTTCTTACATGTATTTTAAATCATTTTCCATGTATAGAAAGTAACACAACTCATCAAAGCATATGAAAATACTTATTAGATACTTTGAAGAGCAATTTCTTTACATGTGTTTGGGAAGGCTAGATTTTTCCCATTGTCATTCACTTTCCTGTAATAGAAAATTAATTTAGATCCAACTTATGGGTATTTATTTATTTAATCAATTACAGAGTTGCCATAGGAGAGTTCAGAATGCAATGAATAAGTGAATTTTGAGAAAGCGTTTGAAGTAGAAAAAAGTAGCCTAGCAGGAAAAAAATTAAAAAAGATGATTATTGTGTGCCACAGATAAAGTGAAGAGTACATCAGTAAGGATGTTATAGAATGCAACATGCTCAGGGCTAGGCAACAGAGGACTATACAAATTTTTACAAAGCACATCAAGGAGAATTTTTCCACTTAAATTAATAGAGAAGTGATTACCTGGTAAAGTTGATATTTGAAGCAAAGAGAAGGTGGCTTTTTCAAATATGTCAAAAGCTCTGTAACAAAATTAATAAATTGACTCTTATGTGAGAAGTCCGTGAATCTTTCAACAAGCAGTTTAAAATGAAGAGACCATTCATAACTAAGCTGTGACTTAAATGACAAATGTCTTTGAGAAAAAGAGGCAGGAAGCAATTCTAGTAATTGACCCAGCATTGTCCTTAGAGGTGCTCTTGGCACTTCCCAGAATGACTCAACAGATAAAAGGTAAGTTTTAAAATGTTTCATGGTTCTTGTGTCGAGAATGGTATTTCTGTATGAGGGAAAAAAAAAAAAAACCTGGAAAAATGATAAGTGATAAAAGTGCTCACATTCAATGGAAATTAGCCTGGTTGGCATTTCGCCTGTATGGTAAGTTAGCAATAAGGCTACAATAAATCAGACGTGTGTGCTGAGGAGAGATTATAGATGAAACAATCATTGAGATTGTATGGTATTCAACTATATGATACCTACTCTTTAGGGTGAAATGACCTTGATTCTTTAAACTTAAATAGGAAATCAAGTTGTCCTTAAGCAATGAATTCATGACACAGGGATTTGAATACAAGCAGATGATCTTGCCATTCACTACTGTCCTTTATCTCCTGGCACTCGTCTGTGTTCATTTGAACATTCTACCAGGACTGTTGTTCACAGGAACTTCTAACTTTAAAGAAATACATGACTTTAAAGATCATAAATGATAAATTATGATACCTTCATTAACAAACCCCCCCAAAAAAAAAGGGGGAGAGAGAGAGAGAGAGAGAGAGAGAGAGAGAGAGAGAGCGCTCTGGAAAAAGATTTAGAAAGATCATTATGGCATTTTATTTTATAACTGTTCTGTGATCTTGGAAGACATGTTTCCTGTGGTTTTAGTAGTTGTCCTTTTCTGTATCTGCCCACCCTCTCTCCCCCAGCCTGATGACTAAGAAGGATCTTTTGACTTTTTCAGTCAAAGCTGATTTTGACTTTCATTTGTAGACAGTATTTAATGTTGTCCCATATGTAGGTACTATTTTCTCTAATATTTGAAGATAGAGACATTAATTGTTCTTCTCCTTCAGGGGAAATTATATAACCTACTGGTTAAGACCCTATTCTGAATTTATGTGGGTTCCTGGTTTCTCTGTCCTGTAGCTTTTTTAATAATTTCATCTGTGTGGTCTGTTTATTCAGCATTAAAATGGGAATCATAGTACAATATCTCATAGGCTTGTAATGAGTAATAAAGTAATAATTCTTATAAATTGTGCTGCATAGTGTTTGGCCTTTATAAGTCCTCAAAAAGTACTATTACATCATATTTCATTATTGCTATAAGTTTCTAGTAGGAAGATCTATACAAAACAGACTTTTATGATGACAGAAATTAAATTTAGATAAAAATACACCCTATAATCAAAATTCAAAGATGACTACTCTTTTAGGGTGATGTAGTTACTTCCATATAAACAATCAGAGATTGTTTCCAATTTTTTTGCTTCATAAAATCTAGTTATAAACATTTATGTTTAAAATATGTTTGTGTGTATATTTTTCTATTCAGGATCATTTCTTTAGGAGAGATTTTTATGAAGTAGAATGGTTATTTTGAAATCATGTATCTCTATGTGTTCAAGTCACATAAAAATATATTATTGGGGGTTATGTTTTTTATAAGCACAGTCCAAATTTCTAAAGGAAATGAACAACACTAACAGAAATATGCAATGGAAAATTTCGGTCCTTTTCTTTAATGTGATAACATAAATAATTGCTACCTTTTGCATAGGATATGCACAGTATAGTTGTGTTTCTTATATTCTTGAACTCTGCCAGAAATTCTGACTGGTACATACTAGGTGATCAATATTATTGAATTAAGCAATTAAAAATGTTTTAACACCCTGTTATTTCAAAATAAAGTTAAATTTTACAGATTCTCAAGCCTGAGTAGGTAGTAGGCTCTGTACCAAGGGCTGGAGCACAGATAAAAATCATATCTTCTCTTCAAGGAGTTCATAATCTAGTCAACAAACTAAAGCATATCACATAGTTTTATCACCACTGATTGTTTCAAAACCTTTCCAATGATGAAAATTGAATCTTCTCCCTGTCCCCCACTGATGAGAGAGAGAGAGAGAGAGAGAGAGAGAGAGAGAGAGAGAGAGAGAGAGGGAGAGAGAGAGATACAGAAATTGGAGGAATGGGAAAGAAAGCATTATCACTTTGGCAGGAAGTTAGTTGGAGGCTAGGCATTCTCAATTGAGATTACTTTTCAAACGTATCATGTGAACCACACATTTTGCCTGATTTATTAATTTCGTTATCACAAGACATATCCCAGGAGACAAGATTTAGCCCTGTCTTGCATTCTTGCATCACAGGGAAATATATTAAAAAGTTGCAGAGACTTCCGCAGCTATTGCTTGCTGTTTGTGTATTTCAAGAGAGCAAGTTTATTTATGCTGGAATATTAAAAGTCATTCATTGATTAATATCAAAATTGGAATTGATATGGGAAACTGAAAATAAACAGAATTAAATCTACTTGGAAAAAAAAAAACTACCCTTCCTACATATTGTTTTGTGTTATGTTGAAATGATTTTGTTTTTTAAGTGATGTGGGGCTTCACATCAAGAGTTCTGGTGTGGGCTTGCCTAGGTTTGGAATACCTCCAGCTATCTTTACTTATTTTACCTAATCTAAGACATCATTTTTTAAAATATATACATCATTATTTTATATATCACACCCTAGACACACACACAAGCAACCTCTACAAATGACTTGTAGGATACCAATTATTTCAAGACTCATCTTGATTTTAGAGATAGTATTATATATTAAAAAAAATGTGCACCTTAAAGTTGAAATATGGCAGTAGCTGAGTAAACCTGGGCAATTTGCTTCATCTAAATAAAACTAAGGTTATTATTTTAAAAAATGACAAAGTACCCACCTATTTAAACTGCTTTGATGGTTCAATCATAGAGTTCATGTAAAGCTCTTAGAAGATTTCATGGCACATGTTAAATGTATTAGCTAGAATAAAAGACTAAGCTATTACATTAAAAAAACCCCACAATATTATAATGTAAAAATATACATGCAAAGAAGCATATTTTTTTCACATGATAGTTTTCCCGGAAGGCATTAGCAACTAGCCTGCGATAATCTGCATGTGGCACAGTGGTTCTCTGAGTGCAGTTCCAGCAAGCAGGGAAAGAGAGAGAATAATGGAGAGGCCACTGTCTCACTTACCCAGGCTCTGAAGGGCCAGAGCGTGATTCACTTTCATGGGGAAAATGTCATCGCATGAGCTGTGATGTCTACCTGTAAAGTTGGCTGAGAAGTGAATTTTTCAGCTAGAAAACCTCATGGTTGGGACTATTCCTAGGTAAGAACAAGAGACTGGATTTAGTGGAGAGCTTTAAAAACATCCTGCCACAGTACATGTTCAATCAATATTAGCTAATATTATTATTAGCCTACAGAAAAACATTTATGAAAAAGGAAACATCCTACATTGACATGATACAAATGTAAAACAGAAAGGATTATTTCTTCCTAAAATGGAAAAACCAGAGGTTTATTTATTTGTGACATTTTAAGTATAATGTGTTCTCAATATTTTCTCATCACATTTTTAAATGAATGAAAGCACAATTGTAGCTGGTTTTTGATTTTCACAACTTGGAGTTAAGAACAAGGCTTCTTTCCCTTGCATTCATTGGTCATTTTATAGTCATCTAGAAATGGAAAGACGCACCTCTTAAATTTTTCATAAATTATTTGGAAATAATTCAGAACAATTTTATTGATATTTTATTGTGGTTAAATGTATCTTACCAATATACACAGGGTGCCAAAAATGCATACACATTTTAAGAAGGAAAAAATCTATTAAAATTGTAATACTCAATATATACCATGACAAAAGATGAATCAAAGTCACGTGTATACATTTTTTTGGCACCCCGGTATAAGACATCTGACAATTAAGTTCGTGAACTTGTTGCAAATCTTGTTTGAAATCAGAGGGGTTATTCATTATGAATTTATACCAACTGGACAAACAGTTAACCAAGTTTACTACTGGGTCTTCGGAAAAGTCATGACACATGTTTGCAATAGATGGCACTAGTTCATTTTTGGAAGTACAAGTCATTCACATCTATGTTATTTCTATCTCATTTGACTGCTGACAGTTCTAGCTTCATTCTTAAAAAGAAAAAATGAGTGATTTGGTTGACTTTTGGAGATTTTACAAGTTGAAGATGGAAGACCAAACTGTGAATTTTTGCCATATTTTACTGTTTTACTTTCATAAAGGGAAGAACGCACATCAAGCTTGTGAAAAGTTGCATAAAGTTTACAGTGACAATGCTCTACAAGAACGTCAGTGCCAACGATGGTTCACAAAATTCCATGCTGGTGATTTTGATCTCAATGATGCTTCTTGGTCAGGGAGGCCCACCGAGGTTGATAACGACAAAATAAAAGCATTGATCAAGTCAAACCCATGTTACATGACATGAGAGATTGCAGAAACATTGAACATTCATCATTCAAGTGTTCACGGCCACCTGAAGAAGCTGGGATACGTAAGCAAGCTCGATATTTGGGTTCCGCATGAATTCAAAGAAGTTCATTTGATGGCACGTATAAACATCTGTGATATGCTCATGAAATGTGAGGAAAGCGATCCTTTTTTGAAGTGACTGATAACTGGTGATGAGAAGTGGGTTGTTTACAAAAACATGGTTCGCAAACAGTTTTGGTCCTGATGTGATGATTCACCTCAAACAACTTCGAAAGCAGACATTCATCAGAGGAAAGGTATGCTCCCAGTGTGGTGGGATTTTAAAGGTGTCGTGTTTTTCGAACTCCTACCAAGGAACCAAACAATCAATTTGAATGTGTACTGTCAGCAATTGGACAGTTTGAACGAATCCATCATCCAGAAACTTCCAGAGCTTGTTAATTGTAAAGGAGTTGTGTTCCATTGCAACAACGCGAGACCACACACAAGTTTGATCACCCGTCAAAAATTATTGGAACTTGGATGGGATGTGTTGCCACACCCACCATACTTGCCTGACCTTGCACCGTCAGACTTCCACTTGTTTCACTCTCTTCAAAGCTCCTTGCATGGTATAATGTTCAATTCAGATGAGACTGTAATCAGCACCTTGTTCAGTTTTTCACAAATAAAGACAGGTCCTTCTATGAATGAGGAATATGAAGCTCACTGAAAGATGGCAAAAGGTTATTGAACAAAACAGGCAATATATCATTGATTGATCTTTGTTCTTTTTTTTTTTAAAGATTTTTATTGGGGAATTGGGGGGATGGGAACAGTGCTGGGGAGTTGGGGGAAGGGGAACAGACAAGTTGCTGTCGTTTTGTTCTTCAGTCTAGTTGTGGAGGACGTCGCTTCACTGGCCCAAGTTGGCACCATCATTGTGCTCTTCCCGGGCAAGGCAGATCAGTCGCCGGCTTCTGGACGGCCGCTCACTGCAGCTGCTGGCCGCTCACGCTGGCTGCTGGCTACATACGGTAGCCCATGGCAACCCACTGCCACAGGGGCTGCAGCCTACGCCGTCGCCGGCGACTCAAGGCAACCCAGCTTCAGGTTGAGCTGTTGTTCAGCATCTTAGCTGTAGAGGGCAGTGTCACTGGCCCTCATATGTGGGATCCGAACCGGGGCCCTCTGGCGTCCCAAGCCAGTTCTTAACCATCGCGCCACTCGGCCGGCCCTGATCTTTGTTCTTTATGTAACTAAATGACCTTTGAAAAATAGACAAAATACACAAGAATTTTCCGAAAACTCAGTATTGGGAAGTGCTGAAAAGGCTGTGTGTAAGTTACACGACCTGAACTTTTTGCCAATAACTCATAGTTCTTGCATTATGACAATGTACCAGCTCACATGGCACTGTCTGTGAGAGAGTTTTTAGCCAGTAAACAAATAACTGTGGTGGAACACCCTCCCTCATTACCTGATCTGGCCCTCAATGCTTTCTTTCTTTACGCGAAGATTAAGGAAATATTGAAAGATATTTTGATGAGATTCTGATGGCCATTCCAGAAAAAGAGTTCCAAAATTGCTTTGAAGGGTAGGCTAGGTGCTTGCATTGGTGCATAGCTTCCCAAGGGGTGTGCTTTGAGGGTGACTGTGGTGATATTCAGCATGAGGTATGTAGCACTTTTCTAGGATGAGTTCGTGAACTTAATTGTCAAACTTGTATTTATACAGAGAGTCAGTAATTCCGTAATGATGGTATCATGTCATGCCATTGTTAAGTCAAATAATCTTATTTTAGCAATAAAATCTCCCTGTGGCAGACAAAAGATTGTTTCTGTCTTTCAAACTGCACAGAAAATATGGAGCAGGTGCTTCACCATATTTCTGTAAAATAATCCTTAAAATATTATACTAAAGAACTCCTTCCTTGGAATGCATGAAATTATCAAGAAAGCCGTTTTGTAATTCTTTCTGTTTCCCTGCGTTTGGTTTACATTTTTATTAACTTGTGGTCCCCAATACTTAATTGGACCTGTTCCTTTCCATTGTGCTAAGCCTTGATCTCACTGTCATTCCTAAGTAATTATTTTTTTCACATCATCAGTTTCAATTCTCAAGCAGGCTCTTGTTATAAAGTCTGTCAGCCACGATAAATTCTTTTGAATGAAGCAAATTGTGTAAAACAGGTACACAAAAGGTAAAATACGATTGGTCACAAAAAGGCATCCAAAATACACCAAATTTCTCAAAAGAGGGAAGAAAATACTGCTTTCTTGCTAATACTATTTTTATTACTCTTTTTAAAAATGTGAGATAGGTTATTTAAACATATTCTGAATACCCCAACACAGTGTATCAGACCACAGGTCTCTAATGATAGACCAAGCATAATAATAAAATATTCTCTACACTAAGCAATGTGTTTAAAATGTAGCTCATTTCTCATAGCTCATTAGAAGTAAAGGAATGTGTCCACATCATGAAGGCAAAAATGGGTTTAAATTCTTAGGGCACATCTTTTCTTCATCTACTCATGTAATTTACACCTTCATCACTTGTTTTCAGAGCAAAGAGCCCTTTCACTAATGACTGTATTTTGAAGCATTGCTAAAGTAAGATATAATGAGGACATACCGAGAGAGTCAGTGAAAGAAATATAAGAGGAGAATAAGAAATTGCATACTGAGAAAAAGAGTTTCATGAACACTTAACCCAAGAGCTCTCTCTGGGGTTTGTGGTTTTGCTATTTTATTCCTGAAAAATAATGTGAATAAAGAATCACACAAAGATTTAAGTTCATCTTTTAGTGAAGGAATATTCATGTTTCTATGGATCACAAAACTATTTTTATATGTTTTCATTAAACTGCTGTGTGTAGAATGAGTTTACAGCAGGAACCATAGATCAGGGAGCTTAAATGATTCTTTAAGAATGATTACTATAGCGTGTAGCTTGGGGAGGTGGCTATTGATGATGAAAAGAAAAGAAGAGCAATAATAGAACAAATATACAAAGACATAGGTTTTTCTAAATAGACTTCTGAAAGCTGAAAGGTATATGAACCTGGCTGTTTCCTGCTCTTGAAATCCATATGTTTGTGTAAAAATATGATTACATAGTAAGTTATTCCAATTAATATACATAAAATGAATTATGTATAATTTCATGTGTATATGCATATAAATCATATATATATATGTATATACTTTCAGGAGATTTTGTATTATAAATAAAATATAAAAAAGAGTTTACTTGAGGTCAAATCAGAGTAAGAGCAACATATTGGTCAAGCTCTAATGTGAATAGAAGTGGAAGTGTTATTTTAAATAAAATATTTAACAGATCAAAAACCAAGGCAATTCACTGAGAGCTCCAAAATATATCAAACTAGTAAAAACTTGAGTTCTAAATAAAGAAGAACTATTAACAACTGGTTACATAAAATGATGAGTGTTAATTCTTGAATTATATGACAATCCTAATTTGGAACATCAATATGTAACGTGATTATATACACTTTTGGGCCACAGCTAAAAATGAACAAATAATAAAACAGAAAATTGACCTCATGAATAGGTCAGAGAAATTATTTTAATTTCTGTTGTACAAGCAACATTTTTCATAAAATAAATTTGAAGGAAACAAGAAAATACTGTATTTTTTTTTCTAACTGGGATTGAAAAACTGCCTTGGTAGAGAGACTCCTTTTTCAGTTATTTTTCACAATATTATGTTGATGTGGAAAAATTAGCACATAACTTATACTCTGCTGGTGCTTTAATTCAGGTAAAACCGATCAAGTTGCTAAACAATATTTTTTCCTAAGCATTTGTTTCATGAGATCTTTTCTCATAATTAATCCATCATTAAATCTTTTTGCTTAAGTGAATGACTTACTGAATTAAACTCATCCACCTAAATTCCAAAACTGTTTTTAAAATGAATACAAAAATACATATTAAATATCAATACTTTTTTTATTAGACTCTATTTGACTTTACATTTGCTGTAACATAGTGCTTATTGTGAGAACACTACTTTTCATAATCTTTCATCAATAATTTTTTCCTCCAGATTTTAAGCCAAAACTCTGTTCATACCAATAAAAATTAATATAAATAAAAAAGTCAGTTTTCTGAATAAACTAGAGTGATTTTATTATTGAGTTTACTCTGCAACTAGTAATTAAATTTAGAATCTGAGAAAGGATTAAGGTCAATATAAATCTTTTCGATTTCCTTGCTACTTAATTTCCTGTTCATCTTTTTGTTTTTACATTTTCATTTCCTCTGATAAAATTAATAATATTTGTGTATGATTAAATATTTGTACTCTGTAGGACTAATGAATTTCAAATTTTAAAGTATAAGAGTGAATGAACACCTTTCATTATACTGTGGCTATATAGTAAAATTTTAGACCACTGTTTTTAATCAGTACAGAAGAATTAGATTGTCAGTCAAGCTAGAAGTCAGCTGTATATAACATAAGTCTCGAATATGTGAAATACATTCTGAAAACTTTAAGTATTTTGCATTTATGTATACATCTATATTCTAAGTTATGCTATTCAAGTTTTCTTGGCTTACATGTACAAAAATGTCTTGTGGCCAAGAGAAGAGTAAATGAATGAATTATGTCTAAAATAGACATAATCTTGTTTTGAATATAAAATAGATTCTAAAATAACTGATGGACTGTAATGGTTCCAATGAAATTATAATCATTGATCATGTACTTCTCCTTATAGCGTTTATGTTTTTTGTTGTTTATTTGTTTGTTTGTTTACTTCAAGTTAAATAAATAGCAAATAGGGACTTTAATAATGATTTTTTTGTTTTTTTTTCCTACAGTGAAATTTTTTTATATTTAGAATTAGCCAGCTGGACTCAGTTTGGATGATCCCAGTTTTGTTGACAACATCTGCAGCATCGTAGTCAGGAGCCAGTTGAACATATGCCTTCTTCTCTCCATCAGGCCTGATCAGGGTGTTGACCTTGGCCAAGTCAGTGTCATAGAGCTTCTTCACAGTCTGATTGATCTGGTGCTTTTGGCTTTGACATCCACAGTGAACATAAGTGCATTGTTGCCTTCTATTTTTTTCACAGCTGACTCAGTAGTTAGGGCGTACTTGCTGATGGCATAGCGGTCCAGTTTGTTTCCCCAGGGGGCGCTCTTCCGAGGATATTTAGGCTGCCTTTGGAACCATAGTGTCTTGGTCCTTAGGAAGGTGGGTGAACTATAGGACATTTTTTTTAATTTTAATTTTTGTTTTTTAATGGCTGTGGACGCCTTTCAGCACTGCTTCCTTTGTCTTCAAAGCCTTTGCTTTGGCTTCTGCTTTGGGAGGGGCAGGGCTTCCTTCTTCAATTTCAGAGCCATCTTTGTGAAAAGGGGATAATGAGTATTTGCTGTATTTTATTTTATCAAACTAGCGTTGTTTTGATTTAAGTGCTTTTAAATTGCTTTTCCATGTCTCAGCCATTATGTGATATTCATTGCAATTTACTCTGTAAAATCTTGTAAACTATGGGATCATTATCATGATAAGCAAAATGTGTGTGTATATATATATATATATATATATATATATATATATATATATATATATAATTATAAGGAACAGGTGGTCCAAAATTTTTTTGAACTTTTTTGGAAATACTTTGGTGAAAATATATAGTAAGTTACTCAAGTACAAGAGACTGGCTTTTTCAATATTATGTTAACATGTAAACTTCAGTATAAAATATACTGATTTTATCATGAGTAACTAAGTCATCTTATGATCTTTAGAAACCTAGAGTAATATTGCCTAAATTGTTTTATATAACTTCTAGCTTCTATATTGTTTTGTTTGTTTGTTTTTAATTTGAAGATATTTAAAAGAGTTTTTCCCGGGGTTGGGGTGGTGACAAGGGGAGTCAAACCTATTCGGGTTTTATCTTGACATCCTAAATGTTATAATATTCAAAATCCAAGAATGGGGATGAGGGAATGTAAAACTTGATTTAAGTGGTCTAATTCTTATTTAGACCACTCTCTCTCTTTTTGACCAAGGAATGCTATAGAACATGGAGTGAAGTGAACATAAAGGACAAATAACAGGGTCATTTTACTCAAAGGAAACACAAATATATCTCACTGTAGGGAGCAAAGGAGGTTTTAGTCCCCAAGGACACCCTGCAGCAGCGTCATGTATAAGAGTATAAAATAGCAATGTATTAAGTTGATTTTCAATGATGATAGAATTAACATTTTAATGCTATTTTTTGTTAAAAAGAAAAGTTTTTGATTAAGATTTCCTGCTATCCTTTGTTGTTGTGTTGTTTTGTTTTTGTTGTTTTGTTTTTACTTTGGTTTCTGCTTGTGTTTTGCTTTTGTTTCTCATACACCACCAAGGTTGCAGTGAAAGTAAAATTGATGGGGGTTCTGAAGTGGGTGGACACTAGCATATTGGTGGATTATGCATTGCTTCTAATTGTTTCTGAAGCTTTCAGTTCCCATTTTCATAGAAATGCAGATTTTTAACTGAATCAAAATACAGAACCAACTAAGTCTTATGCTTCAGAATTCATGTAGTGTAGTCCATATGCAGATGTTCATTTTCATTTTCATGTTTGGACAGGAACATTCTATTTACCCCATTTCTAGTATCCAGATATCATGGCATGATGCTGAGGGAATGTATAATCTGTATATGGGTGTTAGCAACAGAGGTAGGAGGGACATCATATGCCTGAATTATGACAGAATGTTTTCTTCTGCATCTCGTTGACATGTTACAAACGTACTAATGTAATAGTATCCGGGAAGATGAGCACACTAACATTTTCAGACATGTCATTTGATCTGTAACATTGGGCCTTAACTACATAGCAAATTGTGACCTGTTCCCATTCATCCACAAATTCTTTCATTCATTCATTTATTCAACAAATATTAAACACTTTCTCTTTGTCTGGGATTGTACCCTCATAGGAGAAGGTTGAGCCACAACAGAAATAATAACAAAATGTATACTACTGTCCCTCAGAGAACTTTAGGGAGGAGACAAAAATAAGTTGAAAATGGCAAAAAATACATATATAACTGAAAACTGGAAGAGGAAAAATATTCAATGCTAAGAAATGAGGGAAGAGGGGTGCTTGACTTAGTGCGAGGAAGGAAGTTCTCTCCAGTGAGATCTGAAGAATGATTATGAAGAATGAATGTTTTAATGAGGTATGAAGCAGAACATTTAGATACAGACAGTCCTTTCTGCCAAAGAGAGGAAAGGGCCTGGTGTTGTTTTTTGTTTTTTGTTTTGGAAATGAAAGCAGGCCAGTGTGGATGAAATTCAGAGAATGGGGAGAGAATGGAGGGAGAAGTGGATGGAGGGGTAGCTGAGTAGGGATATCCTGGACCGTACTAATTGCATGGCGTTTACTATCATATAATCATCTGCAGTTTCCACTGGAGGAATTATTGGGTTGTCAGAAAAGTCATGACGTAGTTTTTCCATGTTTCTCGTTGCAAATATGTGTCATGACTTTTCCGACAACACAATAAATTAAGCTTTTTTAATGACACCATGATTCCTTGTCCGGCTATGTTATGTTGTCTTGCTTCATCCACCCAGCGCTGCCTTTTGAGTGATTATTTGAGAATCAGCACTTTTTCAGCATACCTGAATTTTGTCATACCAGTAAGCAGAGGATTTAGAAGTAGAGAAACTAGAATTGCTTTTTCTCCTAGGGTATCGCATGTCCCATAGCATAAGGCATCCAAAAAGTAATGATTCGTAATATATCAATTCTAATTGAGGACTATCGCAAAGTGAAGATTTATTCCATCTTAATTTCAAGTATTTGAAGGAACTGAGAGCCAGATCATTTATAGTGCTTCTCTATGGTGACATTATTTTAATGGTGTCATTTAAATCTATTTTCAGTGCAATACAATAATTCCTAAATGATAAATTGCATTATTTAATATTTAATTTGAGGCATTGGTTAGATATAGAGGTTCAGTTGTTTTAATGAAGAGATTAAAGATTTGCTTGCATCTTAAATTAGAATCCTGCATTAAATTAATAATTTTTAAACTGACCATTTCTTTTGACTTGTCAGAAATATCATATATTGATTGTAAAACAAATATTATATGCTGTTTTTTTAAATCCACTTAACTTTCAATTTTGAACAACCCTACAAAGAATGCACTGCGTGAAAAGAAGACATGAAAAATGATGAGTTCACTTACATAGCTGTACTCCTAGTCCCATACCAATAAGTCTTTTACCCTTTTTCTCATTCATCACATATTTGTAAGAGAGACTTGTCTTGGTGGTGGGGGTGATGTTAAATAGAGAAGTTATATTTGAAATACCTGTCTCATGGGTTTTTTTGCTTGTTTCTATTTACAAACAAAGCAAAGCAAAACGATAGCTAGAAGTGATTCATTTTGAGCAAGTAGAATACAAGTATGCACTAAATGATTTTTTATCTTTTATTTATATTGTTTATATTATTGTTCAAGTGAGTACATTGTGATCCAAGTGAGGGATGAACAAAAATATTCTCATTCAACTAGAATTTGTTAAAAGGCTCCAAGTTGTCATTGGATAGAATTCTGTTTAGGGAACCAGAGTCGAGGACCCAGTGATTTCTGTGTGTATCCAAATTAATGCGTCCTTGCTCCCATGCAAAAGAGGGAAAATATTCAAGCAGAAATATCAGGCTTGCTGGAACAGAATTTATTGTTAAAGCTTGTGGAGATAAAAATCAGTGATGGACATTCAGTCTCTATTGCTCTGTTCTAAGGCTGCTGATAGAAACCTGAAGTGAGCTCACGATACCGGAAGTGAGGCTTAGGTTATCAGATGGCAGTCCTGCTGGGGGGCTTTCCGACAGAACCAGAGAGCTTCTAGTCTGGTGGTAGTAGGAGCCAACATAACAAAAGCAACGTGGTGGTCCAACATCTTGAAAACAGGTTGCCCCAAAATAGCTCAGTTTAGGGGCTGAGGCTTGGAGGGGAAAACTTCCTTTCTTGGGACGATACATTTTGAGAATTCAGGCACAAGACATGCCATTGTAGTTGTATTGTGGCAAACTCCTTGCCACATTGTTGTTCCTGGATGAGTTGAGACTGGGGTCCAAGATTTGAGGAAAACCATAATTCTCTTCATTAAGTAATGGATTTGGGGGTGAACATCACCCTCTCTAGAAGTCTCTCCTGCACGGATTTAGGTTGAGACATGTTAACCCTTACCTCTCAGTTGCATGCATCAGGAGTAATTTTACACAATTCAAAGACTTAAAAGGACAGGTAATAACGACCTATAATTATCACTATAGCAAATAACCCCCTTCAGATTCTATTTGTGTAACTCTCTGGCAACTCATTCACATTCCCCAGGAAGACGCTCACTTCTATTTCCTCAGAATCATTTACATTCTGGAATGTTGCCATACAGGTGTAGTGGGAGTGATAAACTGGGGAAAAAACATATTAGTTCTTAAGCAATGACATTAACATAGATCTCTTGATCTTGTGAAGCAATTAATGAGATTTTTAAAATTCTTTATCATAGTTAATCACTTTTTTTTCCTCAAAAGCACATTGATACTATTTGGTCAGTTTCAATTTTGTGTGTGTGTGTGTAAGGAAAAATAATTGTGTGAACTAATGCACACATTTATACATATATGATTATATGAATTAATATACATATTTAATAAACAATATTAAGCCATACTATATTGCTTTCATTGTAGGTGAGCATTTTTGTAAAGCTTTCTAGCACACAGGATTTAGTTTCCCTTGCACTTAACAGCTATGTGAACATTTTACAACAGCAAAAATATAAAAGCTACTCTTTTTGACTCACTTTTTTACCTCGAGATATTTTTGTCATGTTCATAATTGATTTACTATATTCACATTGTCAACAGAACTCCGAGCTTTTCAACATTTAACACCTGTGAAGAACTGTGACTTTACTACAAGCGATAAACATAATTGGCTGCAAAAGAATTTAGCTCACTAGTGGGTATGTCGGACTTAACAAATGCTTTTCAGTTAAAATAAATCTGAATCGAATGTACAGTTTTCTTTCCTTTCCAATTTCTAGCTTAATATGTTCATTATCAAATTCCTGGTAATCTCTGCTGACCTTTGGATGTGTCTCTATAGCTGTCCCAGTATTCTCTATAATGTATTTACAGGTTTCTTGTCAATTTCAGTTTTCTTTTCTCAGTCAGTAAAGATACTGTAGATTTATACAGTCTTTAGTCTTTTTTTCAAAATTACCTCTTTTATGCTGTTTGTGTTAGTTATATTGTATAAGACAAAACAAAACAGTAATAACAAATGTTCACAAGTTTTCAGATGCAGTACCCAAATTTAATGCTCCCAATGTAAAAATGACCCAAGATTCTGAAAACTTTGGTGGTGGGGTAAGCATATAAGGCCAAGTTGAGGTTGGAAGGGAGGGTGGGGACTTCCTCCCAGAGTTTAGGACAACATGCTGGATCACAGAACAATGGGGCGTGAGCGCGAACACGAAAGTAAAGGAGACTTGTGGTTTAGTCTAGAATAAAACCTGAGATTTATTTTGCTTTCATTATTTTCCCCCCATTTTTCTTTAAAAAACATGACTTTTTTCTACAGGTCTACAGAGTAAGTAGGAAATGACTAGTAGTGGTTTAACACCATACATCGGCATGCTGTGTATTAAATGAGCAGCTCTACATTGGCAGGTCACCAGACTGTTCCAAAGTTCTATAAGATCTTCCATTCCAAAGTCAAGTATTTTTCCCTAGAAACACATTTTCTATTAAAATTATTATTATTATTATTATTATTTTTTAGCTGAGCCATCCTGCCATCTGTTGGCAGCACAGTGGCAGCTCAGCTCAGGCTGGGAATCGAACTGCTGTTGCTCAGAGCTCGCACTCTTGAGCGAGCTCTTAACCAACTGAGCTACTCGGCCGGCCCTAAAACGATTTTTAATACCAAATGCATCTGAAAATAAAAATTTTAATTTCTAAATTACTCTTTCCCAAGTGACTATGGAAAAGTTAAAGTATTTGAAGCCAGTCATATCCAACCAAAATCTTCATCACTGACATCCTCTTTCACCACATTTCTTCAGTTTTTCTCTCATCTATCCATAGATTTACCTACTTTTTAAAATTAAATTTATTGGGGTGACATTGGAGAGTAAAATTATATATTATAAGTTTCAAGTGTACAATTCTGTAATACATCATCTATATGTCACATTGTGTATTCACCATTCAGAGTCAGTTCTTCCATCACCATATATTGGGCCCCCTTTACCCTCTTCTACCACCCCCCACCCCTCACCCTCTGGTAACCACTAAGCTGTATTCTGTGCCTATGAGTTTTCAGACAGAAAAAGTCAAGAACCATATGACTTAACTGATATGTGGGGTATAAAACTAAAAGTAACAAAGGAACAACACAAATAACATGCTGTGTTGATAATTATTGCTTTGTAGTGTAAATTGAAGTCAGGGCTTGTGATAACTCTAACCTTGTTTTTTTTCTAAGTATTGCTTTGCCTGTTCAGGATCTTTTTTGATTCCATACAAATCTGATGATCTTTTGTTCCATTTCTTTAAAAAATGCCATTGGGATTTTGATGGGTATTGCATTAAATCTGTGTATCGCTTTGGGTAATATGGCCATTTACACTGTGTTGCTTCTTCCAATCCATGAACACAGAATATCTTTACATTTATTTGTGTCTTCTTCTATAATTTCTTATAGTTTTCAGCATATGGGTCCTTCACATCCTTTGTTAAGTTTGTTCCTAGGCATTTTATTCTTTTTGTTGTGGTTCATGGTTAAGCCTGAAAACAGCCTACCAAAGAAGTTTCCCTGAGGAATCAAGTTTTGCCTCAACCAATTTTGAGTAGGAAATGAGGAAGATTTGAGAGATTTGTTTTGTTTGTTTTTTGTTTTTGTAGTACGTAATGGCCCCCAAGGAGCCAGATTTTATATATATATATATATATTTTTTTTCTGTGTCCAAGCATGTGTGTGTGTGTGTGTGTGTGTGTGTGTGTGTGTGTGTGTGTAGTATTCTGTGGTGAGGGCCGGGCAGTGAGTATAATAATACTGGTTAGGATGGCATAAAGATTTTCACGATGAATAAAATCTTTACAACTTGAAGGTGATATGACCCAATTATTTAAAAATTCGTAGGAAGTGTTTGGGATCTGCAAAGCCATATCACTATCTGAAAACAGTGTTATATTCTAATGTACATACACATCTCTGAAAATGTACGTACAGTATGTTTCTAGTGAAAATATTCATCCTATATTTCTGTTAGTGTTTTCATATAACCATCTTCTTATGTAGTCACTTATGTCTAGACTCCAAGTGTTCATTTACCTCCCAATCTATTACATTGTGATGTTTTGGAGTTATTTATTTTTTAATAAACTCACCAACATTCTTAATGTTGCACAATATTTCCTCCCATTTATTCCCCTAATTGTAACCTAGCTCTGCCTGTGGTTGTTATCTATTGCTATATAATGAATGTCCCCAGATGTAGTGGTTTAAAATAACAGGCGTTTATTATCATCCAATTTCTGTGGGTTGGGCATTTGGGACTAGCATAGCTGGTGACTCAGGATCTTTCATGTGATTGCAATCAGGATGTCCACAGGGGCTGCAGTCACCAGAAGGCCTGACAGGGGCCAAAGGATCTGCCCCTATGTAGCCTCACTTACATGGTTATCGGTGGTACACCTCAGATCCTTCCAACATGTGTCTGTCTTTAGGCAGATTAAGTGGCCTCTCAACATGGCAGATGACTTTCCCTAGAGGGAGCACTGCAATAGATCATATAGGAAGTTCCAGTGCTTTTAATAATGACCCTGGCTCTCAAGTCACACACAATGTCACTCCTGCTTTATCCTGTTCATTATTGGTGGGTTAGTAAATCCAGCCCCTCTCTCAAAGGAGGGATTTAGAACCCAACTCTTTTTCTTTTTCTTTTTTCTTTTTTTTTTTGTATTTTGTAACACGTTTATTAAAAGTGAACCCATATCAGTATTCCTAAACTGTAAACAATGGGGAACTGAAGTATCAAAGTATACACATGAGGGATTATATATAACAGATAAAACCCCTTTAATTTTCTTATTGCTTTTATACAATCAATGTATAACATTTAAGCAAAACTGAATTCCTTATTAAGCAAACATTTTTGCATATGCTGCCTTCTCTTTATCTTTCTGTGCCTTTATCTTTTGTTTGTCTTTCAGTGATTCTGCCTGGATAGCTTTATCTTCTGGTGCTATCTCCTGAGCTTTCTTAAGATCCACCAATGCTTGATCATATCCTTTTATCCTACCATCCTTGAGCTCTATGGTACATACAGTGCTTTGGCATTTGATGGGTCTATGACCAGAGCCTTCAAATGACTGTTGATTGCTCCCTGCCAATCTGACATCTTCAGTTTCCAAGCACCAATATTCAGCACTCAGTTTAAAGTTACAGGTTGCAGCTTTGATCTGCCTGCTTTCTCAATAACAGCCTTTGAACTTCCACATATCTTAAAGCTTTTGTATATTTTTTATGGCCGTCTCCCATTTGGGGATTTGAGAAAAAGTATTTCTATTGTTTCTAAGTCTTCTGTTATTAATACCGTTTGATCTACATCTTCTAGATCTATATCTGCTTCCTCTGGAAAATCTGGGTGACTGTCACCAGAACCATCTTTTGGGGATATTCCCCAATCATCCCCTTCCTTCAATTCTCTGCATTCTGCAATAATGCACAGTTTGACCTGTTTTTCACTTTCACTTGTACACTTTCCAGAATTCTTGCCACACCCATTCCTTTAATTACATGGCCAAATACCACATGCTTCCCATCCAAATGAGGAGTTGGGACTGCTGTGATAAAGAACTGAGAACCATTCATATTGAAGCCTTGCATTTGCCATGCTCAATCAGCCCTACTGGTCATGCTTATGATAGAAATTTTTTTCCTCAGATTTTTCACCATAAATACTTTCTCCACCTGTCCCATTCTGATTTGAGAAGTCTCCATGCTGAATCAAAAATGTCTTAATAATTTTATGAAACAGGTATCCTTTGAAATGAAGAGGTTTCCCAGTGCTGGGTCCAATGCTCTTTTCTCTTGTATAAAATGCACAAAATTTTTTTGCAGTTTTGGGTACAATATCTGCAAACAGTTCTAAAACAATTCAACCAATTTGCTCTCCTCTGATATCCACTTTAAAGAAGACTTGGGGGTTACTGGGGCTGGAGGGCATAGCTTCCGGGGACGGATGTGACATTTTGACTTGGCAGACACATTTGGAAGTGGGCTCTGACACCTTGTGGCAGCCCAGCAGCTGAACCCCAAGAGTGGCTCAGCAAAAAAAGATCCAACCTCTTGAAGGGAGGAGTATCAAATAATTTCTGAGCCTATTTTGTTATTTTTTAATTTATTTTTTGTATTAATTTATCTTCCAATGATAGTTCACATAAACTATTAATCAGTTTCAGGTGTACAACATAGTTATTAGACATTTGGGCATATTTGAAAACCATCACATTGCCGATTGTCCTCACCAATGGAAGATACTCATATACCCTAAGGCATCACAAGCCCTGTGACAAAAATTGGGGTGAGGTGGGGTGATATAAGAGGAGATGGGCCTTTTCTGGACTGACTACTTTGTTTTGCAGAATAGCTTTCTTTCATTTTCATGAAACCTTTCTTTGATGTTCATGAGATTTTCCTTTATTAATTTTTCATTCTTTACATCCATGTTTTGCAGAAATGCCCCTTCCCTTCACTGAAGAGTTTTGATCTATGCCTGCTACGGACTCTTTCCACTTCTCCCATAATCCTGAGAGAGTGTAATATCTCTGAGCGCTCCTTATAATAAATATATCTTAATCCCCATGGCCTTGATTTCTGTTCCATTTGATTCATGCAGTGGATTGTCTCGTATGAACGATTCTATCTCAGAAATTATGAAGTGCAGTGTCGTTCTCTCAGAACAACCTCTACATTTCACACCTCTCTTTTCCTTCCTTCCTTCCTTCCTTCCTTCCTCTGTACCTTGTCTTTATCTTCACTTACCATCTTTTCCAAGGTGCTGCCAAAGGAAGCTCAAGGCAGGAGCATTTAGATAGGAGTAAAGAAAGTTAGTTTTAAAGAATGTATGGAAATCAAACTTAATAAGGCCTGGCTCACCAACTGAAAAATGCAACGTTTAAAGGAAAAAAAATCTGTAAAAATATTACTATTGTTATTAAATTTACATTAGCCTTGTAGATGAAAAGGTGGGATTGTAGTAAGTCTAACCAAATGTAGCCTTACAGTATGATCTAATCATAAATTCCCAACTGGACAAGTCATGGTGGGTAGTCACACCTCAGGCCTATAACTTCCCTAGTGAAAGGTCATCCATGCCTTAAGCCAGCCCTGTCCATTGTTTATGTGCATTTAGGTTAACACACCTTTGAAATTCCTCTTTTTTAGACTCCTTGGAGGTGTAGCCACACTCAAGGGGCCATATAATCTTGTTAACTATCCTGCACCTTGCTTTCCTCCACCTTTATGTAATCTTCCTTACATCCTCTCCTTAATTCCAAATGTATGAAAGAAACTGCGGAACTTTCATTCTCCAGAGCATTGGAGATCAAACTATCATCAGTTTGGCTCAAATAAGTCCTTATAAAAATTCTTTATGTGCTTGTACCATTCTTACATCAGCATATACATTCATGGCAAAACAAACAAACAAAAAACAAACAAAAAACAAAAAACCTCCCAGCAATATCTTATTCACAAAGATTATGCAATATCTTCAGACATCAGCAGAGCAAACAGAGAAATCGGGGAAAATATTTTTCTTAAGAAGTCACGTTTATGGTTTTAAGTGCGAATCCCTCCCCTCCCTCCAGCTGCCATCTAACTATGTAGCAGTTGTGTTTAGTGATAATGGAAATAGGCAGAGCTTTATTCCCTATCCCCTTGACCTACATCAAAGTTCAGGATGAGTCATGAGGTCTCTAAATGTTCTTGGAAATAATCACTCCAGAGTCAGCCACCAGCACCTCTCACCCCCAGAAAATAAACACCCACCAAATGGATATCCATGGTGTATATAATCTATGTTGGTCCTATTTTTAAGCACTTAGTGACACTCAATACAATACAAGCAGATGATGTTCTCCACCCTCAGCTGGAATCACCAGTTTATGCACTGCCCTCTCTCTATTCTATCAATAACAGTTTATTTAATGAGCTGTCTTTTGCATCCCCTCTGCGAAACCCTTGTTCTCCCTCATGTGCAGCAAACACCTCTTCCTCCATATAGTAGAAGCCGTGGAGGAGCTTTGCTCTGCTCTTCCTCCAGGAAAAGCTTGTGTTCATCTGAAAGAATGCAACGAGCTGGCAGCCTTCAGAGAAGCATCTTTCTTCACCGTTTCCCTCGGCATTTGTGCCAAGGCCACACTTTCATTGGGCAGCCCACTGATGGCAACTGAGCATGGTGGATATACTGCTGCCTGTTCATTTTTGTCCAAATAGGTGCTTCCCCAAAATACGAGCTCACATCCTAACCCCGGAACCTGTGAATATGAATTTACTTGGAGAAAGGCTCTTCACAGATGTATGATATTAAGAATCTCCAGATGAAATCATCCTAGATTAGGATGGGCCCCACATCCAATGGCATGGGTCTTTATAAGAGGAAAATAAAACACAGGCACACCAGGAAGAAAGTCAAGTGAAGATGGGGTCAGAGATTAGAGCTATGCTGCTCTGTCAGGGAATGCCTGAAGCCACAGGAAGCTGGAAGAGGCAAGACAGGATTCTCCCCAGATGCATCTGGAGCAGTGAGGACTCAGTCAACACCTTGATTACAGACCTCTGGCCTCCGGAATTTTGAGAGACTAGATTTATGTGGTTTTAACCCAAGTTGGTAGTAATTTAATACAGTGGCCCTAGGAGACTAATATAGGGTGGGGAGGGGAATGGGCTAGGAGGCCTCCAGCTGGCAGAATTTACTCTAAAATTATTTTTAAAATGAATAGGCTTTTCTAATGGGTCGATAGTTTCTCCGCTCCTGACAATTTTTCCAGAAAAGAATTCCCAACCCCACTGGTGTACCAGGGTTTAAATACATGCCAGAGAACATTGTGGGAGCAGAATCCAGGAATATTTTGGAAGCGTATGTGGGGTCATAAGACCCAGCAAGAAGATTTTCACTTATGTCTATTACTTTGTCTTTATCTGCTCCTATGCCAGACGTCCTGGAGTCTGGAGCATTCTAATTCAAGATTTTCAGAGGATAAACTATCTCTTAGACCCTGGGGGAAGGAAAAGATATAGCTATTTATGCAATGTTTCTAATTTCAGCTCCCAGTTTTCTACTCACCCTGTACAGTCCATTCAAATCCTAATCACTTAAAAGATTCAGGAGAATTAGATGAGCTTTATGCCTATTATCTCTCCTTTCACTGAGACTTCATCTTTCTCTGCTAAAATGCCCATCCCTTCCCTTTCTTTTAAAATATTCAGTGACATCTCTTTAATATGTTTTTCTCTCTCTCTCTCTTGCATGGTTCTTGTGGACCTAGAGCCTCTTGCCATTGCGGTGGTGTTTTGAAATTCAACAAAGATAAATTTGTTCACAAAGGCAGGCGTGTTTGTCTCATAATTACTTTTATGATCAGTATACTCACTGATCTCTGTGCTTCTCATTATCTCTCAATTAAGAGCTGAGACCTGGTTTCCCTCCCATTAATAATGCACCCTCAAATCCATCATCCACAGACCTTTGGCATGATTTGTCTCATTTGTATAGTTGGTTGTGTCTGTTTTCTTTTTAAACCCTTCAATGACTGCTTGTATGGTTCTGGATTCAAGTACAACTCCTTAACATGGAATACACGACCTGCCTGGTATGATCTATTGACATAGCATCCATTAATTTTCACTGCACCCAGGTTTGCGCTCTATGTTCTAGAATCACCTACAGTATTTGTACTTTGTTAATTTCTCTAATTAAAATGACTTATTTTATCTTTTCTTTTTAGTCTCCTACTGATCTTTTAAAATAAATCAGGCATTTGTCTACACCATGGCGCCCTCCTTGCACATCCCCTCCCCCACTCACCCTATCCTGCTCCACCTGGCTCGTTTAGTTACTGATCCTTTCATTTGCTCCTGGAAGCTACCTCTATTACTATCTTTATCTCACTTATTATAATTATCTTTAAATGCTCACTTTTTCTTTTTCCTCTGAGAGGTTGGTGTTTTGAAATAGGCATTGTTTTTATTCATGGGTTTAACGTTTTGCTTATAGCATGGTGTTGGGCATACAATTGAGTTTATTGAAAATATGAATACATTGCCAAACCTTTGTCCTCAACAAGAATGGAAGACAAGAGGGAAAAGTGTACTCTGACCTCCAAGAAGGAAGTCATGTGTCTTCCAAATGAGTTTTGTCTTGGTATCCAGTCAGAATAAGCTTTTATGGCTCAGCGCTTTTACTTATGTTTGACTTCCTGCTTGTAATCTCTTTTTTCCACTTTTTCCTTACTGAATCCCCTGGTACAGATGAGATGCCATGATATTTTTAAGCTCCCCATAGAGGAAAGCCTTATGTTAATACAATCCATCAGAAATAATGGCATTCAGAACTTACTCCTCTTCTTTGCTACACAGGTCAATTTCCTTACCGCTATTAGAGCATCCATCACTCTAAGTAGCAAAACAAGATACCTCCCAGAAGTTCAGAGTGGAATTATGGTAAAATCCACTTGCAGTAGTTCACCTAACCTTGAGTAAAATGTAATACTTTCATGCAATAACACACAAATGAGTGATTGAACACTTTTCTCCAATAAAAAGGTCAGGATCTTGCTTCAGAAAAAGGCTTACCTGTATTGGCAGGTTCAGGTCTGTAACAGAATCAATATCTAAGATGAAGGATATTTCAATCAGGGAAAAATGAATGTTTTGTTGAGAAAAACACACAAGATTGAGACAGTTGAATCAGTAAGCATTCTGATCTGAAGAAATAAATGGACTGAAGCTTATAGTCTTCCTATTAAATTTTGGGGAAACATTCTCTCTCTCTCTCTCTCTCCTCTCTCTCTCTCTCTCTCTCTCTCTCTCTCGCACACACACACACACACACACACACACACACACACACACACACAGAGCAATATATTGAGATCACGGATGAATTTGGGTCCTGGTTGCATAGCTTTTCCTCTTACTCACTTGAAAAGATAGACTGGATCTTTCCATCTAAGTATTCAAGCACACAATAAGTGCTCTAGAATTTTCTTGAGTGAGGCATATACACAAATGTGTGTTCATAGATCGATTATAAATCTTAGTTGTGCAGGCTTATATAATAGAATATTTGATCTGTTCAATTCCCAGGTTGTGATTTTCTGTGAATTTCTCATAATTATGAGAAAATCTGTTGATAGTGAGATTGCTTGACATTTTCTTTTACCTTTTTCTCCTTTCTCACTTTGATTGTTATTGTGCAGTCCAAGGTAACCCTTAAGTAGAAGCAGAGCCTGGAATAACGACATTATTAGTCTTCTCTATTTTCAAGTTGAAGTGCACTGAACCAGTCACTAATATTTCAAACACCAAGAAATAAGTCCTCTGGAGCTTTGGGGGCACCTTGCTATTCCTGCCTCCTTGGTTTTGTTTGCCTTTTGGTGTGTAATAACCCTTGACATGTTATATTTCATTATTTTAAAACATGAGCATCAAACATGTCATGTCCCGGGAAGTCGTGATTTAACATGGAAAAGAAGAATATTCTCAGAAAACGAAATAAAAAGCAGATGTAGCAGTTGCTAGGTGATTGAAGATGTCCACATAATTACCCAGTGTAACCAAAGTAATCTCTATATGTATATCTCCTGCCGTTTTGCTATTCATTGTGTGGAGGAGAGTTGCATGTCTCATTTTCTCTTTTGGGGTCATCATTTTCACGAGCATATGTACCAAGTGTGAATACATCCAGTAGATGCAATAAAAGATGATAGCATTCTGAATATATTTCCTGCACAGCCTAGAAACTCAATCCTATAGTACTATATTCCATTATATATGAACTGTTGTAAATAGGGAAGAAATTAAATGGCCAGGATCAAAAGTATAAATTGTTGAAACGACACACCCCTCCAAAAAAGGTGCCCAAAGATGATAAGAATATTTCCTTTGGGTTTCAGTGACAAATATTAGACTTTTTTTATAGTTTGTTCTAATAAAATAATAAAAGAGACACAGAAACCCTGATATTTAGTTATTTAGAATTGGAAATGTATATATCATTGTACAAACAATTATAAATTGTAGTTTTTGCATATTCTGAATCCACATTGGGAAATAGCTATTTCACATCATTGAGCTAGTGCAATTTAAGGAAGACAAAAGAACAAACTCACTAATAGGAGTCATAATTCAAATAATATTAAACAAACAACACAAAATCTTGCACAGCCTTTTAAAACTTACATTAAAAAAAAAATTGGGCTGGCCAAAGTGTCTCACTTGGTTAAAAGCTCACTCAAGAGTGCGAGCTCTGAGCAACAGGGCTGCTGGTTCAATTCCCAGCCCGAGCTGAGCTGCCACTGAGCTGCTGCTGAGCTGCAAACAGGTGGCAGGATGGCTCAGCTAAAAAAAAAAATATATATATATATATATATATATATATATATATATATATATATATATTCACCACTTACTGCCTTCAATTTGCCCTGGCCTCTTGTTTTTCTAGCATGTTTTATTTTTGTTCTTATATATCCTTCAAATTCTGCTCTAGTTTTCTACAAAATTACTTTTTTTTTTTCTATTTAGGGCACTTTGAATTGCAAGGAATATGAATACCCAATTTGTCTTTAGGAAAAATAGTATATGAAAAGATACAGATGCCTGATAACTCAGGAATAGATGAACAAATGGGTTTCAATGTGGGAAAAAGTCATGGAAGGTCTGCAGACCAAACGATCTTTTCTGCCTGGTTCTCTTTCTTCTCTTCCCTGGTTCCAATCTCTCCCTGTATGTGTGTTTCCATTTTGAGCATCTGCCTCTGATTTTTCCATCTTGCAAATGGCTCAGTAAGAACTCCCCTGACCAAGTACATGTTTTTACAGCTCAGCACCTATCATCAGATGAATTAATTCCTTAGAGCCTCAGGACCATTGAATACTATGGTTTATCTAGCTTATCTATTCAAGAAAAGCCACAAGTCAAAGTTAGCTGACCAGGCTATGCAATGCATATCATTGAGTAGAATTTATACCTCTTAATCAATTATCTGCAGCTAGGATGGACAGGGCCACAAAGAAAGGAATTTTTTTTTTAAAGCAGCTGTAAGATCAAGTATACACAGAAATCTATTACTGCTTTATTTTTTTATTTATTTTTTTAAGATTTTTTTTTTTGGTTATTGGGGAATTGGGGGATGGGAACAGTGCTGGGGAATTGGGGGAAGGGGAACAGACAAGTTTCTGTCGTTTTGTTCTTCAGTCTAGTTGTGGAGGACGTTCTTTCACTGGTCCAAATTGGCACCATCATTACCCTCTTCCTGGGCGAGGCACATCAGTCGCTGGCTTCTGTATGGCTGCTCACTGTGGCTGCTGGCCGCTCACGCTGGCTGCTGGCTACACATGGTAGCCCATGGCAACCCACTTCCACAGGGGCTGCAGCCTACGCCGTCGCCAGCGACTCACAGCAGCCCAGCTCCAGGTTGAGCTGTTGTTGTTCAGCATCTTAGCTATGGAGGACAGTGTCACTGGCTCTCATAGGTGGGATCCGAACCAGGGCCCTCTGGCGTCCCAAGCCAGCTGTTAACCATCGCGCCACTCGACTGGCCCTGCTTTATTTTTTTTTTATACACTTGATTCCCAGTCTCAACTCAACTTTTTTTATCTATAAAATCAAAACAGGGAATATTGACTTTATTTTATGCAAATCAAACATGAGTTTCCTCATCCTCACATTTATTTGACCCTATTAAACTAAATTTAACCTAGATGTCTAATTTCAAGTTTATAATGCTTTTGATGATGTTTTCAAAACAAAGTTCAAATACTTAGGATGTGCTTGCTCAAAAAGTGACTTTGAAAACAAGTTGACATCGTTTTATTTTAATTCACCATATGATCTTAATCTCTTGGACAATTCCAGTTTTTCATACTGCAGTCAGTGATTTGGTGTTTGTTAAACATTTCACTTCTGTTTATAGGATGCATCACCCTCACTTAAGACTCTACCAGGCTATTGATTACAATTTCCTCTCCTCCTCACCTTCACCACTGGACAGGCATTTCTGGCTGGTTATCTGGTGAGTCAGTTCCTGGAGCCAGTAGAAATTCAGCGGTTAGAAAGCTATGTAAAGAAAACTATGTAAAGCTATGTAAGTACTAGCACTTCGTCTTGGAAATTGAACTAAATTAGCTTATAGCTAGATCTCAAGACTTTAAAACTCAAATACAACCCAAAGTTATCAAACATTTAATGGAATGGACTCTAAAATAGCTAAACTTCTTTTCCTCCTGCATATGTGAACATCAAAAGTTTTTAATATATTACATAATTCCTACCTCTTTGTGGACAAATTGGAAGATATGTTTTTATTATTAAACATAATAGCTAGTAAGTGAATCTAGTGTCTGTGTTAATTGAAACATTATGATCAATGCCTTAAATGCACACAAATATTAAATATTTATATTTATTAAATATGAAAAATTTGGTTTTTATATTCACTTTACTACTTCCTCGAACTAGTACATCCTCATAGCTTTTAACAATCAGTAAAATTCTAATGCCACTTCTCCTCATAGATTACTATAAAACCATAACTTGGATATTAAATAGATAGAGAAACTGTAAAAGAACTAGATTCTTCAATCTGCCTAGACATATTTTGTCACTTAAGAACTTTATTTTCAAAGGTGTTAGAATTCTTGGTGGGCAGGATATGTCCAAACTACCATAGCACTTTGTTCATGTCTTTCTTTGGAATATTTTAGAATTTTTTTATGTACTCATGAATCTATGGTTTATGCATTCATACAATGTTCCCATTAAAAGAAGTAAAATAAAATTTAAAAACCTCATTCAGCCCATGTCTCACACCCATCATCGTTCTCTTCTCTCTCATGATTACTCCCTTTGGAAGCCGTGTCTGAAGTTACTGACTCCAAATCCTGACCACACACGTTTAACGTATTGTAATCTGGCTTCTGTCTCCACCACTACATTTTGTTCTTATCCAGGAGACCAGTACTAACCTTTTTGTGAGAGGTAAATTTTCACAACTTAACTGTCTTAACTTCTCAGTATTGCTTGTATCCACTGGAAATCCCTCTTCATGATGCCTTTATTCCTTCTCCATGTTCATGTTTGCTTTGCCAGAATCTAACACCCTGCCCTCCCATTGAATTTGCAGTTTTCTTCAGGATCCTGTTCCAAGTGTTCTTCTCTTCTTATTTGAACACTTGCACTGGGTGATTGCCTTTATTTTCATGACAACAGTTACCATCTCTGTGACTACATCTTCCAAATATATCCCAGCCCAGATCACCTTAATGAACTCCAAGTTCATAAATATACTAGACTCCTGCAGATTCAAAATAACCATAAAAAACCATTTAAGTTCTTTATATGTTTCTTCTAATTTGCTTTTACTCATGGCTTTTATCTTAGGTAAGTCCTTTGAAATAGATTCTGGCATGGAAATTTTCCTACAGGAAATTTCAGGGGCAGTGTCTTGGGAACATCTCCTATAGAAGAGTAAAGAAAGTGGGGTTCCCAGAGAGAGTAGTTGATCTGCAACACAGTTGTGATGTAGGCTTAGCCAGTACCACAGTGAGCTCTGGAGCTGGAATAACCCTTTAGGGTTGTCCAAATTGAGGCAATGGAGTTGAACATTTGTATCATGGCTTTCATCAGTCACTAGATATGGACTGACACTTGATGGGAAATTAGTAACCTCAGGAGATTTATCTCCTTTAGTCAAGAGCAATTCCTTAAAGGAAAGCCTCAATTGTAAGTCAGAAGCTGATAACATTCCTGGTAGCTGGATGAACGAGTGTCCGATTCCTTAAGGGTGCTCTTGGTGGCTCGACAAAGAATATCTTACAGGCTAGGACTGGCAATACATGAATCAACCCCAGCTAGGAATAGATCCTCCAAGATTCTTATTGGCCTCTTTCTGGAATAACTTGGATACCCCAAATGAGTGCCAAATGAGATTATCTGTGTCCTCACTGTGTAACACCACCCCTACCTCTTCCCTTGTGTAATAATATAATTATACTATTTTTTGATATGAAGAGATGCAATCTCTTGGTAGCAGGTATAAATTAAAATTCAGTTGTGCTCTGGGCTGGCCGAGCGGATCAGTTGGCTAAGAGCTCATTCAAGAATGTGTGAGCTCTGAGCAACAAGGTCACCAGTTAGATTCCCAGCCCGAGCTGAGCTGCTGCTGAGCTGCCAACAGGTGGCAGGATGGCTCAGCTAAAAAAAAAAAAAATTCAGTTATGCTCATACTCTATTTCCTGATGAAAGTGTTCTTTTCAGGCAAACAGGAATTCTAGACTCACAGAGCCTGAAATTATGAAGACAGGAAGCATAAATTCCCCATTTGAGGAGGATCAGTAAGTGAAGCACTTCTATTTTCATTCCTCGATTCCTGTATCTATGTATTCAACCTACTGTGGACCCAGCACCATAAAATGCTAACTGCCTTAGGATGCACACTGCACCCTGGAGCTTGGAAACATGGAACTCTATCATTTCAGAGTATCATTATCAAAATAGCATATCAGCTTCAGCCTCAAAACCTGTTTCTTTGCTTTCTCAGGATAGAAGCTTCTGGATGCTCTGGTTTGCAATGCAACCACTAGGTCCCATGGTCATGAGCTCCCTGTAATCCATTTTTGCTATAAAGCGAGATCCATGGCCTGATGCAATCTTATGTAGGGTTCAAGGTCTGTAAGCCTCTGAATTTTATGCTTGCCAAAGCCCTGTAAACAGGTAAGACAAATCCTTAGCCGAAATGTATATTAACCCCAGTCAAGAAAAATCACTGTCCTTTCAGGTTGGAAGTGGTACTACATAATAAATGTGACAACAGGTATTGGGGGTTCATTATCAGTCTATTCTACTACATCTTTGGATGTCAGACTTAAGGAGGAAGAAGCCCACACTGCTGGAGCCATGTGTAGCTGTGATCCCTGCCACCACGGCTACTCTGTTATGAATCACTGTGCCAGTGCTCAGTGGTACAAGTTTACTGATGTCAACTGACTGTGCCATTCTACCTACTTGGTTGGTTAGTGCCTCTTCTATATATTACGTGCTTTCTGGTGGCTACCTTGCTTTTCAAAGACGTTCATACTTGGTGCTTAGTGCATTCTATTTCTTGAAGATTCTTTATCCTTGATCTTGATCTCCTCCCCCACTTTTTAAAAAAATTCTAGTTTTCTGAACAAAAGACAAGTCAATCACCATAACTGCCAATGTGAGAGGATGGGAGACAAAACCAGGGCATGAAGTAAATGTTTGTGTCACATAAATAGTAGCTAATTCTGATCCTCACTCCTGACAGGGATGACAAAGCATGTATTAACAAAAAAAATATGTTAATCTACTAAAATACTGCATCTGGTATAGCAGATGTAATAGGGACAGCCACTTTTTAAAGTATTTCTTTGCCAGCATTTGCCTGCTTTTATATAGGCCAGGCTGGTTTCATAGGGATGTGTTAGAGAGCACTACCTCTGCATATTTTAGTCTTCAATAACCTTTGATATTCTCCTTCCACATGCAATACTGTTTTTGATTTATGTTTTGGCTGGGAATGCAGTTCTGTAGGATTCCATGTGGCTTTCCCAGTGGGATACATCTTATCCTGTATGCCAAGGAGTTACTGTGATGTTTCTGATAATTATCAAGTATGTTTATTCCAGCTGTGCATTTGCTAAAATGACCCCTGGGTGGTCTTATAGGCCCGGTGGACTCCTAATGAGTCATATTTGGAAGTCAGGGTTCCCATGTTTTACTATTTAACCCATGATAATGTCTTGTGGCCCATGTATCAATGTCAACTTCAATAGATTTTGAAATGCCTGAGTATTCCAGTCCCTCCTGTGTATGATTACATCCTAGCAGGCATTCGGTGCATTTAGGGAAAAATTACTCAAACACTTTTGCCAAGGTGTGACAGCATCCTTCTTCAGGGAGACCTGGCCTCTACTTCATTCAATGGATTTTAAGTCTGAGAACTGGGCCAGGTCCAGAAACAGAGAAAGTAATCATGAATTCTGTTGGATCCTCTGCCCTCACCCATTAATCATTCATCCTTGGTATAAATTTTTTTTTAAATTCTATACACTGTAAAATACTTTCATTGGCTGTGCTCTCCCTGCTTTGAATACTATGCTATGTTCTATATACTATTTCCATAATCCTCTGCAGTTCAGGATTTCTGGCTGCCAATTCTGACATTGTTACATATTGCTTAATCATACTCCTGCTTTCTACTCATGTTCAAACATAGTCATCTGACCTCTGTTATTTTGAGATCCTATCATCTTGTTGCTATTAAAGAGATTGGTTCTCTAACAGCATCCCAGAATTGCCACTCATGTCCTAGAGAAGGTAGCTACCATTAAGCCCCTCAGCAGGTTGTCCCCTTCACTAATAAGAGTCTCTTCCATGTTCCCCTGTAGTACATTTAGCTGTGAGTTTTCTGCCCTTATGTTAGATATTCGCTCTACAATGGCCATTTGCTAATGTAACACCCTCACAGTAACACAGCCCCCTCAGAATCTACTGCCTACATACTTTTCTGGAGTCTCCCAGTATACGAGTATGTTGAATAGATCCCGTTCTTCCACTAGAAGATCCAATGCTAATTCTATTTGACTCTTGCTATAATCTGGTAGTCAGGAGGGATGATTGGACAGATCCTGAGGAAGGGGTTGATTGTATTATCAAGGAGAAGGTCCCTACATCATTCTATAAGCAAGGCTAAGCATAAACCTTATGTTAGAGAAATAGACTGCTTCTTTAGGCTCAAGGAGTTCTGAAAGACCTTGGGTCTTTTGACACTTATGCACATTGACTCAGAGGTCCCCATTCCAATTTGAACACAGTCCCTTACCTTTCCAATCGGTGCTGTGACCTCAGAAGAGCAGAATGCTCAAGTTGAGAATTCACCCTTTTTTTGAATTACTCTACACTTGTAAGTAAGTTGTGGGTCTGATCTTTAAGTCTCTGTCCTTTGAGAATGGAAGACAAATGTCGTTCTCAAAGTGGCCTTCTGACTTTCACAGCCACTTAATTTGGAGATTAACAATCTCAGCCTTGTCTTTCTTTGACATATTGGTAGCACTTAGTTATAGCCAGCTGACCCTACAGTCCATATGGTCGTCAATTCCCACCACAGTGTAAATGCCTGAGCTATTGTACCATTCAGTACATTTTCTTCCAGTAGTATTCCATCTGAATTCCTCAGTAGTCAAATTTCACCCCTACTCTATCCAGGGGCCATCACTATTCTGCATACCACCAGTACGCTGGCTTTCAGTGCCAATTAGCCAGCAAGTAAATTATCAAGGTCTAAAATATTTATTTAAAACCTGCCTAGGACAACTTCCTGGTTCAACTATATTAAGTTTATTGGAACTAGAATCTGAGGGGACAAAGCACAGGCAGGAGGTTTACTGGATACTGTCTAAGAAACAAAACTATAAATGATTCTGGGAAGCAGAAATGGTCAATGGAGAAGTGGAACTGCAAGAATAATGCAGGTGGGGTACAGGCCATAGCAGATAACTGGGGTTTCTGGAGCTTCCATAGGTTCACAGGGTTGCATTTCTTGAGGGAAGTGGGGCTAGCTTTTATACAACCATATTAATCAATCATTGAATATGGGCTACTCCCTGGGGAAAAGTATACATTTGAGAAAGAATACCTCTTTGGCTGAAGGCAGTCCTTAGAAGCAACTCAGATAAGAGCCATCAACTACCAATACTTTTAGGATCTAAGGAAATAATGCCTCCATCCTGAAGGGGAGACTACTAGTTGCATGTGACAACATTTTACAATCATCCGTTCAGTGAGTGGCATCTCCATCCAACCTGTGTTCCACCGTCTAATAGTGGGAGGCATACTTGATTATTTTCATAATGCTCACAACAATCAAGCAAATCCTGGCAGATCTACCTCTCAAATATCTCTGAGGCAGTTCACTTCTTTTGCTATGCTCACTATATCTGTTCTAGTTAAGACTGCCCTCCTTTCCTACCTAGATGCCTACTCCATCCTCCTATCATCCTACCTTCAGTCAGATCTCCTGACAATTCATTAAGTATTGAAGGTAGAGCATTTTTAAATGGTTACTCCTCTCATTAAAGCAATGTGAAACTTTTACAAGTATGTCACAATGAAGTCCACATTTTGTAAAACAGCCAAAAAAAAAATCTCCCTACGGTATGTGTGATTTATATCTTTAACCTCATGGTATGTTGTATTAAAACACTAGGGCTGCTGTAACAGAGACCACAGGCTGGGTGGCTTAAACAACAGAAGTTCATTTTCTCATGGTTCTGGAAGCTGGAAGTTCAAAGGCAAGGTATTGGCAGAGTTTATTTCCTCTGAGACCTCTGTTCTTGGCTTGGAGATGGCCACTTTCTTCCTTTGTTTTCACATGGTTTTTCCTCTTTGAATGTCTGTGTCTTAATCTCTTATAAAGACATTGGCGATATTGGATAAGGGCCCACCACCAATGATCTAATTTAACCTTAATTACATCTGGAAAGACCCTATTATCAAATTCAATCACATTTTGAGGCACTGAGGATTAGAATTTCAACATAATAATTTTAGAGGGGACAAAATTCAGTCCATAATACACACCACCTTTAAAATGTGGTGAAATGTATTAGTTTTCCAAATATGCCTTGCTCTTACTTAATTTAAGCTTTTCTGTATGTTATTTCCTGGTTTTAATTATCTTTGATCTCTCTTCTCCCTTCAGATTTAGAATTGAATGTGATGCTCACTAGAACACTTTCCTTGTTATCTGTAAAGCTGAATTAAGTGTCTTCCCTGAATACCCATTGTACTCTTTTCCTTCACACCATACCACTTATCAGATGTTATTTTAATCATGTACTTACTTATTTCCCTCATTGAACTCAAAAAGGAAAGGAATATTGTCTTATTCACTGTTACATTCCCAGGATCTAACAAAACACATAACATGGATTAGAATCACCATAAATAATTTTGATTGTATATCTTTTCTTACCTGATTAATTATCTGAAGGCAGAATGTGTGCTTTATTTCACATTATTTCTACTATAGCATCCAGAAAATTCCTGTTTACCTAATAATAAGAGTATAATGATTGCTGGTTCACATTTATTCAAGTAATTTCTTTATATACTTTTTTCAATTTTTAAAACATCATAGAAACTTGATTGCTTCAGGAATAGCATATGGTCATTAACTTACCTTTTGATAGGTTGTGATTATGCCTAAAATATAATAATATTGTTTCAGAAGTGGGTCTTAAATGGTAGGTCATTGAAACATTTGGATTTTATAAAAAATGTCTTAGTGTCAGTACTTTCACATTAATTATTTTCTCAACCAGCACAATGAATACCTTAAGAAAATATTTTGGGAGCAGTCTGGGTAGATTTATTTTTTCATTGAGTTTAAGTGAGGTTAAAGACATATTTAAGGATTTCATGGAAAAAGAGTGTCATAGCTTACCTGAAAAGTTATTTATAATGAGATAAAATGAGATGCCTGGGAAAGCTGGAAGAACAGAAGTGACTGGAAATTTGGAAGCAAATAATTTGTGGGCATCATTCTGAGAAATGGGCAATAGAAATTAAGAGTTAATTAAATTAAGAAAGGGATTAAAAGAAATGCTTAAATTAGTATATTAATTTCAGAGATGACGATATGACATAGGAAGATTTAAATTATTTTCTCTGACCACAGGTTTAGTAACAGCAGCAAAATCAGACCCCCATACACTTTACATAACACTGCGTTCTCAGCCAAAGTAAATCTTGCGCTAAATACACTGCACATCTGCATTTATGAGATCATGCAAATCCATATCTCTCTTTAAAAACAGTTTGTTCACCACTTTGTATTAGACACTGCTTTCTGATGTATGTGAATTCTATAAAAATAAGATTTAAATCTAAATGCAATAGAGCTTTAAGCAGAAACACAAAAATGACATGGTTCAAAGAGAAAGGGTTAGTAAAGAGTTTCCAATACCTATACCTATTACTTCACAAGATTATTATGTTTTAAGACATAGAATGAAAGCATCTAGATACAAAGAAGTTAAAAAAAAACATGGCAAATAGTTATTTTAATAGAGTTAATTGACAAAGAGCGTTTGTGTGGAATGTCAATTATTAATAATGATCAAAGGCATATTACCTTGCACGTATACACTCTTTTAGCAATTTTGAGGCACTTCTGGCATAATTATCTCCTTTTTGAGCCACAGGCAAATGAGGTACATGGGCCACTTACTGTTATCATTTATACATCAAGACACGGAAGCTCAGAGCTTTTGTGATCTGTTCAAGTTTACTTAAACTGCCTCTGATCAAAATCGCTGATGACCTCCACCTCACTGAGGCCATTGGTCAATTCTCACTGATCTCGCTTGACCTGGCAGCAGTGTTGACCACACAGCTCATTATTAACTCCCATATCTTTGAAGTGCTGCCTTTATTTGGCTTCAAGGACACCACTTGCTTTTAATTGTATTCCTTCTTCACTTGCTGCCCCTTCTCTTTGCTGTGTCTTCCCAGACTTTCTGACTCCTTGTCATTAAATGCCCCCTTTGCTTCTTTAGCTATATTCACTCCATTCGTTAGTGATCTCATGCTGCCTCATTGCTAAAAGTTCCAACAATACCTCTCCAGAATTTATTTCTCTAGCTTGAAACTTCTTCCTCCACTCTGGAATTATATATTTGGCCATCTACACAATGCATCCATTCAGACTTTCTGCTTGCCCTCCCCCAACCTTTAACTCATGCACTTCACCACCACTGTGTGTGGATGACCTACCTTTTAATCAGGGAGCAGATACTGTAGAATAGACACTAAGATTTGACCACTGGCTTCAGTGATGAAGAGGTCATCACTGGACTTGCCAAGAGGTGGTTTACTTATATAGCTGCGCATGAATTACAAAATCACTGAGTTTCTTATGTGGATGTATAAAGGTGGTTTAACGTGCTGTTAAACGTCACTGCCTCCACTCCCCACACTCCAGTCAAACAAAGTCACAGTCATCTCTTGCCTGGATTATTGCAATAAGTTCTCTCACTTATATTTTTTACCTGCCACTTTTGTACCTTTCCCACCCAGACTAACTTGCAACACACAGCCCTTGTAATCTTTAAAAACATAAATCAGGTAATATCACTTTTCTTGACAAACCTCCCAGTGGCCTGATCTTACTCAGGCTAAAGGACAGAGTCCTTGCTGTGCTCTAGAAGGTGCTCCATGACTGCAGGGCCACCTTGTAGCTCTGTGAGGTCATCTGCTACATCTCTCCTTTGCTTACTCTGCTGCATCACGCTGACCTTTTGCGCTTTCCTAGAAACACACCAGGCAACACCCATTTCGGGAAATCTGCACTGGCTATTTTTCTCTCCAGAAAGCTTACCTCCGGCTACCATTTTGTGATAATTCTCTTTTCCTTTATTCAAATATGACCTTTCTCAATGATCATGACTCTGAAAGTCTCCTCTACATTCCCTTTTTAAATCTTTTTCCATATGCTTACCATCTTCTAATGAGCTGGACTATTTATTTATCAGAACAATATATCCTGACACCCATGGGAAGATGGACAGGGATCTATTCCAGGTTCAGAATCCTGTGTCAAAATCCATAAATGGTCTAAACAAAGTGGCATCCCTACCACAAGAGTGTGAAGCAGAAGAGGGCTTTGAAAATGGGTGAACGTTGTTCACCATATCCAGATGTAGTCATTTTTCTTTCCATTTATTCTAAAAAAGTGTGTAATATCTTCCAAATGTAAAAGTGGGCTGAGAAGAACTGAACTGGATTAGCTCTAATTGTGTGCAGTTTTCAGAAACCATCCTAGAAAATCTCCCCTAACTGGAAATGAAATATCCCTGCAGTAGTGGGCTTGTGTCCTTCAGGAACCTCAGAATGTGACCTTAGTTGGAAACAGGGTCTTTGCAGATGTAATTTGTTAAAATGGGGTCATACTGAATTAAGATAGGCCCTAACTCCAGGGGCTGATGTCCTTCCAAGAGGAGAAGAGTGCACATACCCACAGGCAAGAAGGCCGTGCGAAGACAGAGGCAGAGGTGGAGTTGTAGAGCTACAAACCAAAGATCACCAGGGAATATCAGGAGCATCCAAAGCCGGGAGAAGCAAGCAAGGATTCTCCCCTAGAGCCTTCAGAGGAATCGTGGTCCTGCCAGCACCTTGATTTTGGGATGTTGGCCTCCACAATTGTGAGAGAATACAGTTCTGTTGTTTTAAGCCACCCAGTTTGTGCGGTAAATTATTATAGCAGCCCTAGAAACTATCATACACACTATAAATAAAATGACTATATGTAATAAGTATAATCGACCATCTGTAACAATTATTCCACCAAGGGAATGATTTGTAAATAGGTAGTTGAAGATGTTGAGAAACACCCAATTTCTAATCGATGTGACCTAGAAGCAAAACATAATAAATAAGTTCATACCTAAATATTTACATTGTCCTCTGAAGAAAAAAAAAAGAAAACAAAGCTATAAATCGATAGAGCTTAACAAGGCGGAGATGAAAGAGCAAAATTTTATCAGGAGATTCTCTGTAGCTTCAGAGATAGAAGACATACTGATTAGCTAATTAAATGTATATTTAGCATATATTTGATATGCTGTCAAACACATTATGCCATACTAGAGAATTATATTTTCATTGTAAATAAATTAAAGCTAGTTTAGACAAGGATGTATTGGGAATGTGATTAACATAAGATAGTAATCATTTCTGCATACATTAACAGCTTCAAACTACAAAATGAGGACTTGAATAAGGAATGTGGTGAATGTGTCATTATATACCTCATTAACTTAGTTATTCAGCCAGGCAGTCAAGTATTTCTTAAGCTGATTCTTCATTAGGCAATGAAACAAGTATTCTAATAATATTTCTCTGGTTTCCCTAATCACTTTCCCAGAAATGATCTCCATTGTCAAATCGCGACCAACACAACTGGTTATAACTACATCCCATTCTCCCTTTCCCCCGCCTTTATTTGATGTTTCTTGTATCAGTCAGTATCCAATCAGGAGACAGACAACACGAGTTAATTTAAACAGGTGCAGTTTCTTATAAATAATTGTTAACAATAAGAGCAAACAAACGGTAAAGATGTGAAGAGAATGTTAGAGTACGCAAGGAAGGAAGGAAGGACTGAGTTGGGTGAGCGTGTCCCCTCCCCAAGCCTGGGATACAGATTGCCTTTGGGGAAGTGTGGCTACAGCCCACTGGATAGCACAATAGTTCACTGGGCTCCTCCAACCAGAGCTGCTTCACAATTCCCTGGCAAACTGGAGGTGGGTGGGGAGAAAGGTTGGGGTATCAGGAGCTTGTAATAGTGTGCTGTTGGTAAGGCTGCGTAAACCACCCTCTTATCCTCAAGTAAGCAGGCTGACTGAGGCTGAACCTGCTGGCTGCCAGGGCAGCATGAAGTCTGGGGGACACAGTGTCCACATCAGGAGGAAAGCAGAAAGGTAGTCACCAGACCAAGGCTGAGGAACTACGTGCTCTGGGTTTCAGGGAGTCCCTGGTACAGCTGCAGAGCAGCAGTGAGAAGAAGCAATAGGGGAACAAAGAGACCTAGGAGGAGAAGCACCTGTAACTGCCAAGTCTGTCCAGCACTCCCACCATGCTTACCTCCTGGTGGGCTGCCTGCAAAGCTCCTTCAGGGAAGAGCAGGTGAAGAGATGTACATTTGAGTCAAGAGCAACCCACTGATAACTACAAATTCTTCCTTGCTTCTCTAATTCTAATATTTCTAAAACCACTATCTCAAATCCCCACAGCTCTAAACTTTAGGTCTCATTTTCCATTTCCAGGTGTTATTTCCATTGCCCTTCATTTTTTGATAAATCCCCTATTCTGCAGCTTATCTTTAGAACCACCATTTTGCACAACTCTAGCGGATGTCATTTGTGTTAGGCACAGAGATATGAAATTTATCGATTGATCGATCTACATCTATCTATCTAAATATATTTTAGGTCACATAATTTAATTCCTTAAGAATAAAGTTCAATCTCCCTAATATTTTATACTGGGCCCTATTTGATCAAGATTTCAGTGGTATTTCAAGCCTCTTCTTTCATTACCTGCCTTATGCTACAGATACTCCAAACGCAATTTGTAGGCGATTATTAAATTACTTCAATAAAGTTTTATAATTTTTTTCTATTGAGTTCTTGAACATTCTTTTTTAGATTTATTACAAGATATACTGTATTTTGTAGTTATTGCAAATGGCATCTATTAAGTATAACTTCTTAATATTTGTTATTGAGAAAGAGGAATTCAAATGATTTTTTCAACCTCACATACATTAGCATGGTTTCATGCACTAATTCTAAAAATGTTCTGTAGAAATGTAGTGATGATATTTTTTGCTTAACTTCTTCTGTTCCTTAAACGTTTTTAAAAATTTAATTTCTTTACCTGGCTTGTTAACTTTATTTTGGATGTTTAAATGATTATTTAATGAAGGTTTTTTTATCCCTAATAGTGTTTTTACAACTTACTTAATTTTGTCTGACATATTGTACATCTATACTGGATTTCATGCTAGTTCTATCTTTTGTGTACTTTAAATTTTCTATTCTCTTTTATATCTTTTTTTGTCAATATTATTATAAATTTTTAAATACAATCTGATAAATTCAGTATTCTAATTGAAAATTTTAATCCATTTATACTTATAGTGATTATTAAAACATATGTATATATACATAATATATATTGGGTTGTCAGAAAAGTCATGATGTATTTTTTTCTATGTTTTTCATGCAAAAATGTGTCATGACTTTTCCAACAACCAATATATATTCCATTTGGTATACATGCACACACAAATTTAAATCATTTATTCAATTTTTTAGATACATATATATGTATAAGTATACCCATTCTCTTATTATGTGCTTTATTTTTCCTTCCTTTTATTCCCCTTTTTGCTTATTTTTTTTTCTTTCTGTTCTTTTTTTTTTTTTTACTGATTTGTATTTTAGTAATCAGGTATTTCCACTCTACTGTTGGGAGGATATGTAATGACTCAATATTTCAGTTCCAATATAGAAATGTTAACATCCATACTTAAATTAACAAATTATTATTTTTAGTTGTATATGTTTTATTTTCCCATTTAGGTTTGATTCTCATATTTTTTACCTCTGATTACTCTCTTTCCTGGCAATTTTCTTTCGCTCATGACTTATTATATATAAGTCATAAGAGAAATATATATATATATATATATATTTTTTTTTCTCCTCTGAATGTTTCATTTTCCCTCAGGTTATTTATGCCTTTATGAGTTCTACCAATAATTTTGTTCCTATGTCTTTAGTATTTCTCCTCTCAATTTTATTATTGTATTCTACACATTCTGCAATTAAAAGCCTCAATAGCAACTTTTCCCCCACTAGAGCCAGTGTGTTTTCTGTCTCTGAGTAGATTCCTCCATATTTATGATACCTCAAAATACCGTTTCTATTTTCTAATCCTACCCCTCCAGTCCCTCATGATGTGATATACATTTTTGCATTTATTGTCTGGTGGTTGATGCTAAACAGAGAGAAAATGCTTCTGTCTGCTTTTCACTCAAATTCGTCTTTTGGGATCCTTCAAAAGAATGTGCTTTTTCAAATATTAACCAGTTTGTCCATGTTAGTCTACCCAGTGGAAGCTTCTTTGACTAACTAACTATCTTGGCAGCAACAGACACATTTTACCATCTCTCCTTTCCTAAACATGTTTCCCTCTTGATGCCCATGATACAACACTTTTTTTTTTTAAGATTTTATTGGGAAATTGGGGGAGGGGAATAGCGTTGGGGAATTGGGGAAGGGGAAGAGACAAGTTGCTGTCCTTTTGTTCTTCAGTCTAGTTGTGGAGGACGTTGCTTCACTGGCCCATGTTGGTATTATCATTGTGCTCTTCCTGGTTGAGGCAGTCACTCGCCGGCCACTGGATGGCTGTTCATGGCCACTCACGGTAGCTCATGGCAATCCCACTGCAGCCTACGCCATTGCTGGCAACTCACGGCAGCCCAGCTTCTGGTCAAGCTGTTGTTCACCATCTTAGCTGTAGAGGGCGCAGCATCACTGGCCCTCATGTGGGATCTGAACCGGGGCCTACTGCTCAGAGCTGGAGTCCCAAGCCAACTCCTAACCAATGCGCCACTCGGCTGACCCACAATGGTATACCACCTTGATAGTTTATTTTCACCTCCTGAAATATGCCATCATTCCTGAGGGATAACAGTTCACTTGCTGTGGGAGTCCAGAGTCTTTCCCACTGGCCATTCCTGCAGAGCTGGGCAACCAGTTAATTCATAGATGTTATGATTTCTCATCCACCTGATACATTCAAATGAGACACCTCACCACAGGTGCAGGGATCTGGGACCCTTCAGGGGATGCCCAAATCACTAGGGTATTACCCTGTGGAATAAACTCTGACCAATGGAAATAGGCACATAAATCTTCCATTTTTGCAGATTGGCTGCTCTGAGGCATTGGTTTACCTGGCAGCCTGTTCAGAGATATTATTCCTATGGGTCAAGCAGCACATCTGCTGAACCATCTACAGAAGTGAGTCAGTTATAAGCTCTCTGTAATAGGACTGCATGTATACACATTTGTTTGCATCTTTCATTACCTATCCCTTTATTGTTTCTCACCCTGATGCCCTAGATTTTCATGCCCTAAATAAATGTGTTTGTTGCTTTAGGCTCTGTTTTGTAAAGGATCAGGCCTAATATCCAGTCTTTTTGTAGATTATAGTATATGAAGTATCTAGATATAGTGTCTGGCACAAATACTGTACAAACTTTAGTCCAATGATTGAATATGCACTCAGGGGTAGAGGAATAACTAAAAACTACAAAAAAAAATAAGTGTGTTTATCATGCCCAGGAAATGTTTCTCTGTGCTAAACGCTAACAGGTATGTTAAATATTGTTTTACTTAATCTTCAGAACAACACTATGAATGTAAATTTTTTAAATCTCCATTTTACAGATGGGAACTTGGTGGCTTCGAGAAGCTGATGTGACATATGTAAGGTTACACAACTGATGATTGATAGAGTTGGGAATCGTACACAAGAAATTTCATGTTCTTCTGCTATTTGGTGCTATTTGAGAGGCTTATCTTTATTCCTTATGATTCTGAGTTGGAAAATATGGCTGACAATTTTTCATAGAGAGTGACACAAAATACTCCCATGACTTAGAAAAAGTCATTTCCCCCTCTGCTGTTCCTTACCAGCTAATGTGACATATGAAAAGAAGAACCTTTGGAGAAATGGTGATATTGTTTGCCATTTACTTACTGTGTAACCTTGGGCAAATAACTGAGACACTCTGGGCCACTGTTTTCTTAAATCTAATAAGAGGAGTACTAAAACTACCTCAGGAATTTGTTGTTAAATTTTTAATACATATTATAAATCTTCAATAAGTGTTTCCACCCTGCTCCTTTATAATGTATTGCTTGGCTCTCCTGAAATAAAGTAATATAATTTCATTCAATGTGAAATAGTGTTAGAGCAAGTTAGAGTATAACTTAAAACAGTGAATATTTCAAAAGCTATCTATAAATGATTTGGAATTCACCACATGATGTTTTAGCCCCAAAATGTATCTTCCTAGTGAGGTTTTAATTATTTAAAATGTCTTAGAGTTCCCTAAATGCATGCATTCATTAAACTCAAATTAGAAAAATTTAAAACTACAGTGCTAAGAACTGATGGCTCTAAGTTGAATAATCCTTACTTTTGAAAAGCTCAGAGACATGTGCTAAGTAGCGCTGCTGTAAAGTGAAATGCATCAGATGAGATCAGAGCTGGAAAAGCTGTAGAACAAAATTAATTTTAAGGTAAGAGTCGAATCTCACCCTCTCAGGACACCCTCCGACCTTTGTGTTCCTTGCCTTCTTTTGTCTTTCAGGACTGCTTAAAATCTGCTGACTGTGAACTATACCTGATGCTTGAGACACAGTATACAATGTTTTTTACTCCTATGGTTCTCTGTAATTAGGTATTAGTTCTCCCTCTGTTCTAGTTTGTTTTGGACATATTTTTAATGTTTTGATTCACTCCTTCACTGTTAAGACTTAACGTCTGTTCTGTTGTGTGCACAAAAAAGTTTCTAATTTACTTGTGTGTACAAAAAATATGTATCCCATTCTTCATATTATCTACATTTTCTGGTCCATATGTTGTGTTTAAAAACATATCTGATGAAGGAATAGATGAACATACAGTTTTCTAATTGTATTATTATGCAGGCATGGTGTGCCTTTTTGCCCCTTCCATGTGAATCCCAGTGAAAACACTGCTTTATTTGGTGATGTGTACAACACATTGGGGAGGGACTCTTTTTAACAAAAATCGGGCACTGATTACCCAAAATACTTTGTTGATTTTGTAAGTACACAGTTGTGGGAGACTTTTGATCTGGGAATAGGGTCTGACTTTCAGCCCAGAGCATACACATAGTTCTTGTCAGGAAACCTGGGCACTGTGCCCCTTACAGCTGATAGGAATTGGTTTTGTAATACGAGACACAGTTACTCCCATTCTCTTGTCTACCTGGTCCCAATTTTTTCCTGTCCCTGGTGACCCAATATTTATCCCTGTGACTTTCATGAGAGTGCTACCTCCAAGTGTCGTCTCTTTTGTCCTTGTCGTCTGCTTGTCTCCAAGCCTTATAAATCACATAAAGACCAGTCCTAATCCAGCCTGCTCTCTGAACAGTTTTATATTTATAACTCTTATCCTGCTTCGAAGCAGTCCTTGTTTCTCTGTGCTTACACTCTCACCATACTGTCAACACCTTAGACACCAGATGTGTAGTGTATTTTCTCACATCAAGCCACACTCTGAGACACCAGATGGGTGTCCTAAAATTAACTTCAATTCTGAAGTAACTGGAGTTGGCACAGACCCCACAGGTTACGGGCCAGTCCCACAAACTGACCTCCATACCTCAAAAGCCAGTCACAAGCCTAGACCATAACCTGTGTTTCTGACCAATGGGTTATAAATCAGAAGTTCTCATGACCCCTGCTCAGCTTTAATCATTTGCTAGGACATCTCACAGAACTCAGGGAAACATTAAAATTTGCCAGTTTAATATGTATCTATTTTACTGGTTTATTATATAATAAAAATATGATGCAGGATATAATGAATAGATGAAGAGATACATAGGGCTAGGTCTGAAACATTCCTGAGCATAGGAGCTTTTGACCCCATGGAGTTGGGGTATGCCACCCTTCTGCCATATCATGTGTTCACCAATCCAGAAGTTTGAATTCTATATCTTGGGGATTTTTATGGAGGCTTCATCACGTAGGCACAGCTGATCAGTAACTCCACTTGTAGTTTCTCTTCCCTTCCCATAGGATATGAGGTAGGGCTGAAAGTTCCAAGCTTCTAATCATGGCTTGGTTTTTCTACTGAACAGGCCCCATCCAGGAGCTCACCAAGAATCACCTCATTAGAAAAAAAGACACTCTTATCACCGACAAAATTCCAAGGGCTTTAAGATCTCTTTATCAGGAACCAGAGTCTAAGACTGAATATTAGAAAAAAAGATGTTACTTGAGCTCTTATCACTTAGGAAATTGTAATGGTTTTAGGAGCTCTGTTCTGGGAACTGAGGGCAGAGACAAACTAATATGAATATTTCACATAATCATTTTTAATCTTTTTCCGTCAATCCATGTATCCAGTCACATGCAGTTCACTGACCATGTACCTGGACATGTAATAGTTAACAAACCAGTCAAGTATATTTTCCCTGAAGGAAATTATATTTTAGTGAGGGCAGACAGGTGGTAAAATGTAGAGTAAAAAATAGTCATTTGTACTGTGGACAAAAATAATCAGGGTCAGTAGGAGAGAGATAATTTTAAATAGGGTGATCAGGGAAGACTTCATAAAGTCTATATAGTTTAACTCTTGCAATAATTCATTGCAGCACATTATTTTTTAAAAATATATTTTCTGTAGCTATTGCATGAGATAACTTGAAACATAGTTTGTTGTTTCGGCAGACATATTTTCAAAATCTAACCATAAACTAATGACTTGGAAATATATGAGTAATCCTTTTTTGGGGCATGGGCAGGTTTGTGATTTTAATTTTTATTAATAGACTTTATTTCTTTGAGTACGTTTAGATTTATAGAAAAATTATACAGCAAGTACAAAGAATTCCCATAAATTCTCTCCACCCTTTTGTCCAGTTTTCCCTATTACTAACATGTTGCATTGGTGCTGTACATTTGTTACAATTGGTGAACCAATACTGATCCATCATTGCTAACTGTATTCCCTGGTTTACATTATTTGCTCACTCTTCCTGTTGCATAATTAAGTGTCCAATCCAACACTAAAGAGTCATACAGAATAGTTTGTGGGTCTATTTCTGGGCTATCTATTCTTTCCCAGTGTTCTATTTTACTATTCTTTCATCGATACCATACTGTCTTTTTTTTTT